>NW_009930379.1:0-836 GCF_000696875.1 Nestor notabilis | reverse complement strand
GGGGGTTGGGAGGGAGTGGGAGGGGGTTGGAGTGTGCTGGGGGGGACTGGAGGGCACTGGGTTAGAGTGGGGTATATTGGGAAGGGGACTGGGATATACTGGGATACACTGGGAAGGGGCTGGTTTATGCTGGTTATATTGGCCCATAGTGGCTTACATTAGTCTATACTGGTTATATTGGTCTGTACTGGTTATACTAGTCTATACTGATCCATACTGATTATATTAATCTATACTGGTCTATACTGGCCTGTACTGGTCTATACTGGTTATATTAGTCTATACTGGTCTATACTGGTTCATATTGGTTATGTTGATCTGTAGTGGCCTATGTTACTGTATACTGGTTATATTGGGGTAAACTGGTTATACTGGTTTGTACTGGTCTATACTGGTTTATACTGGTCTATACTGATCTATACTGGTCTATACTGGTCCATACTGGTCTATACTGGTTTATGCTGGTTATATTGGCCCATAGTGGCTTACATTAGTCTATACTGGTTATATTGGTCTGTACTGGTTATACTAGTCTATACTGATCCATACTGATTATATTAATCTATACTGGTCTATACTGGCCTGTACTGGTCTATACTGGTTATATTAGTCTATACTGGTCTATACTGGTTTCTATTGGTTATGTTGATCTGTAGTGGCCTATGTTACTGTATACTGGTTATATTGGTCTATACTGGTTATACAGGTTTATACTGCTCTATACTGCTCTATACTGATAATATAAGCCTATACTGGTCTATACTGGTCCATACTGGTTATACTGGTCTATAGTGGTCTATATTAGTCTATACTGGTTATACCAGTTTATACTCATG
>NW_009930378.1:10009-16586 GCF_000696875.1 Nestor notabilis | reverse complement strand
TATAGAAATATATATATAATATAGAAAAATTATACAGAAAGTATGTAAGTATTTATGTAAAGTCGGAACACAATGGTAGTAGGGAATCCTATAAAAACAAGCAGTACTGTCAGGTGTATGTAAGGAGGCTACCAACTATTCATATTGCCAGAAGATGAAAGAATTTCTGTGATAAGCTGAGTCTTATAAAATGGAAATATCAGAAGGTGTGAAAAGACTGGGCATATTAATCAAAGTGTGACTTTGAGTTATGAACTTGTCACATAGCTACGAAAAAGGAAAATCTAATCACAGACCATATCAGGCCATGAATTACCACCATTACTTTGAAGAATACCATGGCCATTCTAGTCAGCCTTACTTCAGAGAGGTGAATTCTCACTGGAGCAGGTGTGGAAAAAAGGGAATTAACATAACTAGAAAATGACAATCTACCTCAAAAGACAGGAAGCGAGTATCATAGCTAAGTGAGTGCTGGGTGTAGATATGCTCTAAATAAATACAAGGCACAAGTGTGCAAGTGGAGTTGGTCAAACCACAGTTACATAAGGTAGAAAGAAATGTTAATTTAAAAGTAAAAGGATATTAATTGGCTATGAAAAAGTCAGAATTTTTCCAGCTGTCTGTTGAGTAATATTCTATGCATGGCTTTCAGTAAGAGATGAGGGAAAAATTTGGGGAAATGGTTTGTCTTCTCTTGTGACTCCTAATTACAAAGATAAGTGTTAATCGACAAAGATCCATTTCACTCTTTTGTGGTATGTTCCCTACTGTAAAAGACCACATAAATCACTGCCTTACCTAAGTACAAAAACATGTCGAGCCACAGTATTTGGTGACCGTCTCACTTTAAAAGTGGAATATAGATACGATGTGGTTTTGACTTTTTGTCATATTACGAAACTAGTAAGGCAAAGATATGTGTTCATTAACCTTTAGCTAGAGTGGTGCCTGTGTTACTGTTAGCATTAGTCCCTATGTTAGACCCTTTGGAACTTAAAAATTTCAAAAAGTACAAGTTAAAGCAGGCTCATGCCTTAATCCATGGTACTTGTTGGGACCTAATAAATAAAATGCAGTTTTGTTGCGTTTTCATTATTAAAGATGCTGCTGAAGGAAATAATGATAGCCAACCTTTTGACGTAATTGTTTTCAAGAATGAACCTGCCTATGCTGTTTAAAATCTTTGGTCCTTAATACCTCAGTGAAAACTTGGATTAAATATAGGGTGTCAGAACAATAATTTCTCTGAGACTAATCCATCTAAACCAATCTCGACATGCTGTACCAAACAAGCTCCCAGTGTGAGTTCAGATCAGATGGGTCATGTGAAAGTGGTCAGCTGTCACCCAACTGGTATGACTGATATGCAGAATTTATCATGGAGGTTAGTAATTCTCCTCCTCCAAATACTACCTTCAGCTCCAGACCTGAATCACACTCTTGTGATCATGGGTGCGGGCTAACCAGTACCTTTTAGGGTACTTGTTATTAAGAGAATCCAGCAACAAACCTCCACTGTTAAGCCTTCAAAATCAGCTTTCCATTCTGCCACATGGGCTGTGTGACCACGCATGTGTAGATATGCCCAACAGCAGGCAGAGGGTTACATTTTGGTTCCCCAGTACAACCTTGGCATTTGGGTGAACAAGGCACAGTCCTTTGTGCTGAAGCACTGTGGGAGTCCCTAGCCTTTATGAAATGTACCCCATAACCCTTCCTGACTCCAAGTGCCATGTCTGTCTCACTCCATGTTCCTACAGCATGTACAGCAGTTTGTTCAGCAGTCTTTCTTTTCATTTACTTCCCTTTTCTTTTTTGTTCCCCCCTCTTACAGATGGACAAAAGAGGAAGAAATCATTAAGAAAGAAACTGGACTCATTAGGAAAGGAGAAGAACAGAGACAAAGGTAAAATAAAATGAGTACATATTTACTGCTCAAGTATTTAGTTTTGCGAATGAGATTTCTTTAGTCTTAAATATGTACTTTCTGGAATAGGAAAATGTAACTGAGCTGATGTACTGCCTAGGTATTTATTTCAAAGTTGAAAAACATGTTTTATAGTCTCTGTTTGTCATTAGTATAACCCAGATCTTTTCAACTGAGCGGTTATTTCTTGGGAGAAAAGGAGGAGTTAAAGGACTGCATCTTTTCATCATTGTTCTTTCTGCGCAGTGCAGAATGTGAGATCCAGCATTTGCAGTCTCCTTGTTCAGTTTGCAAAGCACATAAACCCACGCCTATCCAAGCAAGCCAGTTGGTTTGCATTGCTTTTTTTAACCTTAGGAAAATAGCTGTTGTTTAAAATATATAAATGCCTCAGTGCTACTCATCAGTTGGGTTTTAATAGACTCCATGTAACATGGATTTACAGGTATGGTTGTACTCTTTTGTTCAGACACTAGTCAGATTTATGGGCTGGGTCCTAATCCATTGGATTTGACCTGTAATTTGCAGCCATTTGAACTGAGTCTAGATGTTGAGACCTAAAAAGTGCTGCTGAAATTGCAGTTTTCTGCATGTAGGCAATTGTGCATCTAACTTCGCGTTGTGTCCTGGGAGAGTGTTAGTACAACACAGTTTCACAAACACACAAACATGCGAATTTGTAACAAGAGAATTGATTTGGTTACTCTGATGTTAGTGCTTCTAATCAAGTTTGGCCAGATGGAACTTTGAAATTTTATTGAAAAAATGAACATCCTCATTTGAAAGTTGCTTTAGGTATTTGTCAGGAAGAAAATGTTTTCCTTTTAATTTTTGTTGGGTGACTTCATACATGGGATTATTATTTTATTAGTTTAAAAATGGCTATGGAAAATATTTGCATTAACCTTTCTAAAGCTGAAAGTCCCCTGACATATTTGTTTGGATAAATCCAGCGGTCTCCCATGTTGCGTTGCTTGTATCAAATCTTTCATTTGTTATGAGAATTACTTGATGTAGGGCTGAGCCCACATGCAGAAGGAATCTTTTAGGAAGAGGTTTACTGATTTTATAGCATTTCTACCCTTGGAGAAAAATCTATCTTGTACTGCTCCTGTAAATGCATTGCATTTGGCTGCAATGTAATTTAACTGTCACTATGTTGCTTAGTTTCCTTGGGGTTTTTTTCCCCCATAGTCTTCCACACCGTTGAAAGTGGAAAGCAACATAGTTCTGTGTAAAACCTTTCCTACTTTTCACTACATTTGCCAGATACTGATTTTCATGGCAGTCTGTGGTGTTCTCTTCAGTATCACTTCTTGCTCTTTGTTTTTAAAATGTTCTCTCTCTCACAAATTTTTGATGATCTGAGGGCTTTTATCTTTTTCTCCATGCACGGTACAACTTTGGACAACAGTATCCTTTGAAAATTTCTGTTTAGAAGCTCTTTTGAGAGTTTAAATGCATTTTATCCTTTTATTCTCATATTTTTCATAGCAGTAACAGTTTTTAGCAATAATAAACCGACGTGATAATTCACCAAAGACCAAATTTTGCTGTGTCACCCAAACATGGTGAATCTTTTCAATTGCGCTTCCAGAACTCCTCCAATGCCTTTCTGGTGCAGTGCCTTGAGAAGTGGTAGTTTTCTTTAGTGATGCAAATGCTTAACCTGGAGTTGTTCTTTATTTTTCTAAATTCTCTGTGCCAAAGGTGTTTCAAACAATAATTTTTCTTACATTGCCTTGTATTGTTTTGTGAATTCCTTATAGCCTCATTTTATTTCAGCTGATCTCTGTTTCTAATAATTACACAACTGCACCAGTTAAGAACTTACAGATAATATTTTCTGCTACTACTAGATTCCTGTTCAGAGACTTCTGTGTCTATCGTGCATGATAACATGTATACTGGTGTAGTTAGTTTCTTTGGGGATATACTTTCTGTTTTTATTCCGATGGGTTTTCCCATTTAGGGCTCAGTAGTTGCCCACAGCAAAGGTCAGCTCTTTTATAATTACTCATCCTTGTATATATTTATCTACTTCCTGTTTTCCAGCATTGGTCATATCTTCTGGTTAACTATGCCCAAGCATTTTTAAAAATCACTGTGCTGATTCTCTTAATTTTAATTCCTTTTTCTTTTTCTTTCTTTTTTTTTTTTTCTTCACTTCAGGCATTTCAAACATATACCCCTCCTGTCTTATTCTCATTTATAAAGACAGCTTACATACCTCGCCATGTATAAAATGTTAT
Organism: Nestor notabilis; assembly: GCF_000696875.1. Classification (NCBI taxonomy): domain Eukaryota; kingdom Metazoa; phylum Chordata; class Aves; order Psittaciformes; family Psittacidae; genus Nestor; species Nestor notabilis. The sequence goes on along the minus strand of NW_009930378.1, from coordinate 12,404 downwards.
TGGACCAAATCTTGAGGGGAAAATAACCCAGCACTACTCAAGCAGCAGAATCTATATTCCTTCAGGATGTCTGCATTGACATGTGTGTCAGGTTGGTCAGTAAAGTTACAGAGCACCAGAAAATTGGAAGGAGTCAGGTTCCCACCAGGTTGTGTCAGCAGAGTGAAAAGAAAACCATGCCAGCTCTTATTTGTTTCCAACAGCAAACACACTAGGCAAAAATAGCCCAGATGGCAGCAGCATAAGGCCCCCTGCTTCTCAGGGTTTCTGTCCATGGTTGTTTCTGGTGTACGCTTCTCTGCCCTTCTGAGGTATTAAAGATCATCTGCCCCACAGATACTTACTGATCAGACTCTTGATCCATGATGGCAGAGGGAATGAGCAACCAGGAAGGTGCTGGGTTGGGACATGCGGGCCATTAGCCTGGCACAGTAGGTGAAAGGCAGCTGTTTTCCTATGGGAAGCAGCAGCACCAGCATCTCTTCCAGCCTCAGGAGTTAGAAAGGAGAGTGTTGCCCAGCTTTCAGGTGACGAGCTGGATCTGAAAAGTAAAATTTAAGGCCTTATGCTGCAGGTCTCCATAAGGATGAGCCTGCCATGCTTACACCATGTCCAAGCCCCACCACCTTCCCTGAACAGTGGTCTCCATGTCACCCAAAGTCAGACTTAACCTTTCTCAGGCGGTGTGTGTGTCACAGGTAGCTGTAAGTAATGTTCTGGTCCATTACATGGTGTTTTTTTGAAAAGCATTTCTACCATTTATTTTATAAAGAGTATCTTCCATTTCTGGGCAACCAGTCCAAAACAGACTCCACATTGTGGATGTGTGTGTGCTCACACAAAAGGCTGGAAGCATTTATTTACCCACCTGGGCAGGTCCCTAGTCCTCATGCCCAAAAGCACTGCCTTCCTTCTGTTTCTTTTGTGGTTTGGAGGGTTTTTTTTGTGGGATTCTTTTGGTAACTAGTCTAGATGAGACGGAAACAGTGAGACCAGGCTGCAAGACACCAGAGGGGAAGTAGGGAGCCAGCTTCACAGTGCTTTATACAGATGAGTTGCCTTAAGTCAAACAGCGTTTCTGCCCCTTCAGCATCACTTTTGTAGCACAGTTGCAGTTTGAAGAGTATGTAATTTATTCAAAACATTTTGTGTTTCCTTTGTTAGAGCCTGGGGGACCCCACATAGCAGGACAAGTAACAACTGGGGGGGCCATGTTGTTAGGTCTCGTCTGGAGTGCATCCTACCCAAAATGTTGGTTTTTAATAGATAGGCTCCTAAAGGTTAATCCTGATGATCACACAGCAGCATGTGATTCTGTATGTGGGTTGCAGCCAAAGATCACTGAGATGTGCCTGGCATAGGAAACCAAAAAGTTGGAAAAAAGGCCATTGTGCTGATCATGAGGTAAACATGGTAGAGACCTTGCTGCAGGGTGCATGAGGCATGAGCAGTTCTTGAGAAAGAACAGGGAGTACTTGAATCCTTGGTCTTGCCTAACAAACCCTCGCCTTTAGCACTGACATGCACTGAGCTACCCTAGGGTGTAGGTCTCTGGAGTTATTCTCTCTGGGGAGGTACCACCTTGCTCCAATTTGTGCCCAAGACCATTCTTCATCCAACCCCACCAGGTGTGCTTAAAAAGCATAACCAAAAGGCTGTGGTACTCATTTCTTCTAGGACTGTTTGGAGATCTAACCTCGTATTTTAGGACTCAGTCAAATCTGTGGAGTTTTTACTCTCCTAACATGACATTTTATTTAGATGGATCAGTCCATCAGCCTATCTGTTAAGTGAGAGTTTCAGCAAACTGCTACACTTTTGAAGGCCAACAAAGACACTGAAGTAGAACTGAATGCACTTTAAATGAGATTCATGTTTTTATTTTGCCCTTTTTGACAAGTACCTCTGCTGACATAGCATTGAAAGGGGAAAAATTCTAAACCAAGTGGTTTTTTTCAATTGTTTTTGCATCACTGAGTGACTCACCAGAGCATGATAGAGCAAAACTTGCTGGACGCAAACAGACAAAACAGGAGAGCAAGCACTGCACCCAGATATTTAAGTAGTATTTTCAGCTTCCATCATTCAGTGTCTTTGCTTTTCTCTACCCAGCCTCAGTGTTATTAATGGCCATCATGACGCTCAATCGTGCTGTCTGCATATGTCTCCAAACATTTGCTTTAGCTGCAGAGAAACAGTACTCAGGCTGGAGGAGCAGTAAAACGTCAGTGCTGCTTGGAACAAGAAATTCTCAGGATGCTCTGCATGCTGGCAGCTGGGTACTGTTCCCTTACAAATCCACTTCTAATTTTGATGGCAGCAGAAGTGGAACCTTTTGTCTGTCTCCCGCCAGTGATACGGGGGTCAGCATAAGCACGCCTACTTGGAAAGTACA
>NW_009930378.1:0-9978 GCF_000696875.1 Nestor notabilis | reverse complement strand
GTCACGCCTACGTGGAACGTACACACAGGTATTCCGGGGAGAGGCACCTGCCAGAAAGGATTTCTCCTAGAAGATTTTGTCAGTAAACCAGCTCCATTTTGCCTTGGTTCCAGTAAACCCTACAGGTGAACTAAAAGACATGCTCAGAAATAATAGTCGCTTGTTACATGATTTCTTGAGCAGCATCCATTTTGCTGATGATTCTGTGTGGAATGTAAATCCATGGGGCCTTAACAGAGCTGCTGTGTACTCTGGCGTTTCTGAGAAAAGGCCTTCCTCTGTGGCCTCTCCCTATACTCTGTGGTATACGGAGAACCAGCAATAGGTGTTTGATTTTTCTTTAGTTCAGAGTTCTTGAAAACATCTTCCATGTTTACTTCCCAGCCACACTCAGTAAATCTAGAGGTATTTTTCAGTGTTTTCATTTGTTCTTCAGTAATTCAGCCAATTGTGATGTCTGAGGACAATTGTGATGTCTAGGTGAAGCCTAAGGAAAGAGCTCAATGGATGAAGTTTCTTTTTTCTTACAGTTTATCAGACTGTGCTGCTTTTTTTTTCCTTTTTCCCCCAGTCTTTCCAGCTCCCCACTGTGCTTTTTAAAAAACTTTGAAAATGTTTCGCATGCTCTCTACACATACAAATGGGTTTTTTAAGCAACACACTCATATTTTGTACTAAAGTGCTGAAGAACCTCTTAATTTTTAAAAAACAAAGACATACAGAAAATGCTTAAGTAATTGGGAAGGCTTTATATCAATCTTTGGAGGTCAGTGAGCTCCAACTAGCTGGAGAAGAGAGTTTCAGCTACAGAACTGATGCTGAGAATATGGTGTTGTCTTGAGTCTTTTGGAGTCAGTGCAGGGTTTTGATGAGTTGTCAGATGGAAGGAGTTTTGCTATTTCCATTATGGATCGAGGTTTCCATTTTCCTTATTTTCTTGCTTTCGTCATTCTCTGTGGACTCAAAGTAAATAATTTCCATTACCGAGTCTGGCTGGATGGAGAGTTTGCTTTAAAGACCCCTCCCTATTTAAATATTTCTTTTAAATCATGATATACTCTGAGCCATCTTCCATTCTATTCCTCTCATTTAAATAGAGGTAGTACAAACACCTCAGTAGATCTTGGTCTCAGGGCTCTAGCAGAATAAACCCAGCTCTTAAAGTGCTAAGGAGACTATCCAAAGTTGCTGTATTGTGTGCTCATCACTTTATCAGCATTGAAAGCCCCATTAGGGTCTAGATAACAGACATCACTGGTTCTTATTAGACCATTATGGTTTGTGGGATGGAAACCAGAATCTTCACCAGCTGAAACTTCAGATAAGTCTTTGAAACTATACTTAAATAGGGTGGCATGAGGCCAAGTAAACAAACTGTATGGGTCAATGTCCTGGATGCCTCATTTGATTAGCAAAGAAAAGGGTTTCTGATCACTGAAACTCTTATTTGATCTGGCTGGGAGTTGTTCTGTGCCGTGCTGCTTTTTATCAGAAAATGCTGATTTACCACCACAGAAAGATTTCTTAAGAACATACCAGTTTTGATAAAAATTTTTGTTAAGAAACTTGCCTCAGCTGCAAGATGGACTTCCTGGTAAGAGAAATTATGAACTTCTCCAAAACAGCAACTTGTCTCCTTTGCCAGTAAACACTAAAACTCAGAATGGATCAGAAGTCAAGTCCTTATTTGCTGCTGGCTCAGGATGTGAGTCTGTGTTTCCAAGCTGATTGCCCAGCCTGCCAGGTTGTTTCATATTTTTATATGGTGCTTTCTGCAGAATCTCTTTTTAAACTGCCCACTCTTCTAATTGAGTAAGTGATCAAATTTTTATTTGGTCTACAGAGAGTAACTAACTTAGTAGCTGTGGCATTCACTGAGTAGATATACCACAGACCAAAGTTTGAGCCTCTGCTCTAAGGAACATTTCTTCATACAAATGAAACCTCTCCAGCAGAGGTGAATTGCAGTCTACAGCAGTAAATAGTCAGTTGATACTTTTACCTTGATTATGAGATCAGAGCCTCAAACCTACACACGTCTGAGTCAGTGCCCTTTCTCTCCCATCTGTGGGTTGCTAAATCCATTGCACAATTACAACTCCTTTGTTTGGTTGTCGGGGGTTTTTTTGTGAATCTGAAATATCAAAAGAGCTAACATTTACTTTAATGGATGTGACATTACCTGTCCAAAAAGGAAATTGTTGGGATTGAATTCTTCTGAAGAGTGGTGGTCAAAACACGCTCACCACCACCACCCACAGGCACACTGGATTTGGTAGGAACTTAAGGCTGTAGCCAGTGTGCAGAGGGTGCAACCAATTCTCTTAATTTCAGCAAAAGAGCAGAGGGTGCAACCAATTCTCTTAATTTCAGCAAAAGAGCAAAAAGTTACTGGTTTTGCCAATACTTCAACGTAATTAGCACTGCCAGCCAGCATCACTTCCATCTGTATTTAGGCTGAAAATCAGCCAGTTGATTTTCATCCAGTTCCTCATCTCTGCCAGACGTTGAGAAATCGGGCAAGTGGTTCATGTCCTCAGAGAAGGAGGCCTACAGCAAAGCAGCCTAGAGTAGGGACTCAGAGTCCTTTTACTACTTCACAGGCACATTGAGCAAGAGCAATTAAAAACCTGGCATCTCATACCTGAGAGTTTTCAAGGAGGAGCAACACCTACTTCAAAATACCAGCCTTCACATAATGAAGTCAGGGAGAAGGCAATTTTAATGGAATTGTTTCAATGAAGCAGTGATGAGATCCTACTGTAGGATCAATGGCATCAGCATTCTGTTGGGTGTCACTGGACTACATACTGCTGACCTGTCACAGTTGGAAGTATGAGTGGCTGTGAGGCAAAATCAGGGGAATATTTAATGTTCAGGGTTTCATTTGGCTCAGTGACTTTTCTCAGGAGATGTTGTGGAAGGACAGTTAAATAGGAGTGCTAGAAGTATAGCAAAAGTACCCAGTTAGAAAGACAGAAGGGGAGATGTGTTGCTTATGTGTGTTTCAAGTCTGTGATCTTATATATTCATTGGGAAGATAATTCAGAACAGTGAAAAAATTAAAAACTAATACTCTCATAATTTTATAGGCTCACTCTGCTAGGTACAGGAGGGACAGGTCTAACTCTGGATTCCTGGAACTGGCAATCCCTGCATTGCTTGATACCTGTGTGATGATGTTCTTTCTTGTCCTAAGTTAAATGCGGATGGTTTTAGATGTCATTCTACTCACAGGTTGCTTCCAGACTTGCCTGATATGTGAGGCTCTGCTTCCTGATTTAGTTTTGTCTGGCCACCAAAGTTAGTTCATGCCTTAACAGATCATACTTATAAAGAGCAGTGATTTTTCTCACCAACTCAGAACAACAGAACCTTGTCTCTTTAGTGTGATAGGCTAGTAGTGTCTTCATCCAAGATTCATAAAATATACCCTTCTTTTCAATGTCTTGCTTTAATCTTAATGATAATGCAAGTCTAGATAAAATTTGAAAGTGTCATCAAAGCCGTAGTCAGATTTTGAGTCCTCAGAGGAACTTCAGCCTTTAATCATTTAGACTATCGTCTAAAAATATTTTTTTGTTTGGCCTTTTTTTTTTTGCCTTTTTTGATACATTAAAGAAAAAGTTGCTTTTAATATCTGGTGCTTTATTTATTCCTGATACAGTCAGGTCTGAAGCTGGAACCTAGTACAAGTTGCAGCCATTTTCACCAGGAATTAATAGAGTCAATAGTTATTTTTTCTTTCTGTTGAGCACAAAAAGTTCTAGTTGGCAGTCTGGCCCAATGGCTTTGGTTCTTCTAATCTCACATAGGTCTAGATTTGAAACTTCAGTGTTAGTTGTTGTTGGCTGATAGAGCATTTTTCTTGTTTTGTAAAATATTTGAGCATTTTACTTTGAGACCAGAAGCATGTGCTGGTTTTGTACATTACAGCTATATTGATGTGGGATGGGATGATGTTCTTATTAATTGAGAGGAAACTGTATTCTCACATATTTTTATGTCTCTCTATGTATATTTGTACTGTTACAAAGGACCTTTATACTGATATACCACTATTAAACTAGTTTAATCTTACCACTATGTTAAAGCAGTATAGTTCTCATATGTATTTAAAACCATATCCTTGGAGGCTTAGTCTGAATAGTGGGTGCATTTGCAGGTAGATGCGTACCTTCCTGACCTGTAATGAGACCCATGCACATTCCTGTACCCCTTGACTCTGGTGCCCTGCAGCATTTGTGAGAAAGAAATCTGGTGAAGTGGTCTGAAACATGAGAAAGCTGTGGCATGGTCCAGCTAGGTTCCCCAGTTTCAGGATTAGGTTACCAGAGTCTCTGATGGCCCTCTGCACCACCTAGATACAGCCAAAGGTGCTTGACTTCCAGTTGCTATTACTGGAAGTTAAGATCTTAGATCTGCTCCCAAGTGATTTTTCCAAGATTGTGTGGTATATCTTGCAAGACCCGAGTGGAAAAAGGATTCAGATACCATGGGCTACAATTACCTGGCACATCTCCACTATTATTTTATTATTTGAATGTTATTATTATTAGACAGTCCAGTACCTCCTTGGAATTATTATATATTTAAAGGGTCTTTGTTTTTCTCTTTAACAGCTTAATACTCAATTCTTTTTGTAGTAAATAAATATCAGATGTTCAGTAAATATTAATTTTGTTGTTGTTGCAGAATTTGTTCCCCAGGCTTTTGGAATGCCTTTGTCCCAAGTGATTGCTAATGACCGGGCCTACAAGCTCAAGCAAGACTCTCAGAGAGAAGAGCAAAAAGATGTTTCAGATTTTGTGGCCTTTCTCTTGCCATTTGGAACTAAAAGGCAGAACAAAGAACTTTCAAGCAGTAACTCATCTCTTAGTTCAACCTCAGAGACACCAAATGAATCCACTTCTCCTAACACACCCGAGCCAGCACCACGAGCAAGGAGGCGTGTAAGTAGACCTATTACATTATGGTGCATGCCAGTAGGTCCAAAGGGTCTAACTGGAGCCTGAAAACCCCCTGTTGGTGTCTGTGGTTGTGGGCTGTGGAATATTTCTTCTGTCATGTTCAAACAGTGGTGGAAGCTAGCCTGGTCAATACCAGAAAATTCTAACTGTTGTAGAAATCTTGCTCTGGTGCTGGTGGGAAAAGATCATAGGATTTGTCCAAGTCTGTTACAGATAGGAAAGTGGTAGAAAGACTTTTTTTTTTTTTTTTGAAGTGTTCCTGTTTACTCCCTTTATCTACCTCCTGTGTAGGTCTTCCAGATTTAACAAATTCCATCCATCTTCAACCTAATTTTTTCAGATGGGCAAGAACCAAACCTATGTAATTGATATTTATATATATGTTTCTGTTAATCTAGCTCTACAAACTTGGAAACAAATCTATTAATCCCTACCCTAGTACTAATAAAGATCCCCATGGTCTAATTTTGATCATGTCCTCGATGGTAAGAAGTTGTCAGAGTAAATTTGTACCAGGCTCTTTGAAGGATGTTTCTGTACAGAGGGTATGAAGATGCTTTTGGCAGCATAGTGTCATGGTTTGGGTTGAATGTTAATCCTGCATGTAAGATAGGTACCTCATAGACCATTTGTTTGCAGCATTCTCTATGCTCTGAGCCTTCCAGTTTTCCATCACTGCAGCTTCTACCAGCAGTAGATAAAGATTCTAGAATTACTGCTTTTTAATTTCATTTGCAATGAAGGGAGAGAAAAAAAAACAACATAGTAAAATACTTTCAATAACACCTCCTGTTAAGTAATCTAAGAAAAAAATTGGTGTACAAGAACAGACCTTGGAAAATAAAATATTTTCTTAAGATCCTCACCTTCTTTCATCCACAGGATAAAACCTGCTTCAGAGACGTGCTGTGTAGGGCCCTTCAAGCCAGGGTGCTAAGAAGTGTAGAACTGGAATAAACTGCAAATTAAGAGATCGAAGAGCCCCATGACCTGCCTTCTTTCCCTGTAGTTATCAACTGAAGTTTGAAATGTCTACATTCTGTCAGCAAATAACTGAGGGCATGATATTTGAAGATGTTTGCATTCTTACATGTGCATAACACACAGCTGTTGACCTGTCCAGAACAGGAAGTTGTGTTCAAATAAAAGTGCAAAGTACACTTGAATGTATACATGAAGGGAAACCCACCACCTTCTTTCAAAGATAGTGACAAAAAAGAGAAATTCACCATATATACCCATTGGCTTCAGAACCTGTTTTCATATGAGGGAAAGGTAATTCATATGTCCAGATATGGGTCATCTGCTATTCTTTTCAAGTGTGGTAGGATCTCTGACATGCATTTGACCAGCCAGCAAGCAGAAGGAACCTGGATCGTTTGTTATATCCAAGGGCTGAAGCTCCATCAGGACCAAGTTCCTAGATGCTTGGGGAGGGGTTTTGCTTGTTTGGTTTGGGTGGCTTTTGACAATACCAGTATTGCAGCTTTTGGGGTGTTGAATTTGAACCTTTATTCCACAGTCATGAAGATGCAATTGCACATGGTTCACCTACAGAAAAGCAACAGTAGACGAAAGTGGGCAGTGTGACATGGAGGGCTGGCATTTTCTCTTGGAAATGAACCTCAGTCGTTCAGTAATGTACTTCATGAATTGTTAATTATTTAACATTAATATCAACTTACGTTCTATATCTTGTCTGTCTTTGGCCTTTATACTTCCGCTTATCGGTGTACTTGGTCTACTCCTCTGAGATTTTTTAGGGGATCATAAGGAAGCTTGCACGTATCTTTTATTTCTTGGGCAGTGTTTCACTGCTTATTTTCAACTATGCCACGGCAAATGCTTAAAAATAAAGCACATAGAACTGACACAACCAATTTCTCACACAAATGCTGCATAGACAACTGGAGTGCAGTCCTCTTAAATTGGAGGGATTGTTTATCACTACCATTTGCTTCTTTGCAACTGTATGATTCACTTTTGTGTATTCCAGTGAGTCTTCAAAAACTCAGCTGAGTCTTTCAGTTAGGGATATAAGGCAATGCTGGTTGGAGAGTTCATGGTATGACTGCTGTGGTTCTCTCTAAAAGCTAGACAGAAATCACTGTTGCTGTGTTTTCTGTGTAGGATTTTTCCCCAGCAGTCAGAAGTTGGGAACCTCCCTGGTCATCAAGCAAGACACATTCTGTTTGCTTATTATAGAGAATATTCTGACTCCCTGTTAATATATTACTTTAATACATATTATGCAGCCAAAATTTATTCAAGGAGCAGAAGCTTAGTCATACTTCTTTAGTACACAAGTAGAATAACGTATTGAGTGAAAGTGGATCCAAAAGTACCATGGATAGTACTTGATCACATGCATACTCTGTAATACTGCTTATCTTTTCAGAAGTGAAAAGCCTTCTATAATTCTTAAAAAGTGAAGAAAAGCTTAATTTAATCTTCATTCCACATTTGTCACTCTGGCCTTTGTTTTGTTTTTGCTCTTTCCGTCTCGCTTTTAACTCTCCTTCATGCTTCTGTGTACTTAACTTATGACTTATCCAGTGTATTTAGATTTTGATCGTGTCATGGTGGAGCAGGGACTGATATCTATTATGTGCAAAGGTAATGCCTGGTAGATGGAAGTTGATTTTTCTTTGGTTGATGGGCATTGCAGTCCACCATAGCACTGTGTCTGTGTTAATAGTCCTGGAGTAGTGGGCAGCAGTGTGCATTACCTCCTGCATCATTCCTCAGCAGCTATATAGGTCTGGCTGAGTTTGAACTGGATGCATGGAGTGTGTTGGTATTGTTTTCCTGTGCACTCTGAAATTTAAAATCAGAGCTGTCCAGGACTTGGTATTGCCGAGCAGTGCTGTACGTTAGCCACTGAACTCAAGGTCACTCTTCCTAAAGCCAGCTCAGTGTGCCAGTTAATCCGCAACTTTGGTAAAGTGCCCAAGGATAACGGTGAATTGACTGTATTTACATCTATTTTAGGGATCTGAATCCAAATTAAGTGACTCTGTGATAATAATGATTCATGAGGTGAGGATGTTTTGCAGGAAGGGAAGACCAGTAAAGGCAGAGTATAAAGGAGGGCACCTGTTGTACAGGAACTGTCTGGGAGCTGCAGCAGTGAGGATGGTGTTAGGGTTTTCATTGTCAGTTGACCAATTTTGATATCTGAAACCCTAAACTTGTAAAATAAAAAAAAATTTAGAGTTGAAATTATACACACATGGATCACAGCCAGAGATTCTTGTTTGATTTGGGGTCTGGGGTTTGTTTTTAAATTCTTTTGGCAGGAAACGGTGAAAGGGATCAAGCAAATGTACTTCTGAGACACATCAGAAATCAAGATCAAAGTTGCATTCTAAAGGGTGTAGTAATTGTTTTGAGATACGGGTCAAAAAAAAAAGTATAAATAAAACGCAGTGAACTATTTAGAAGTCTTCCGTAAGTTCTAAGAGACAGAAATATACCTGATAAGTTAGATGCATTTCTTAAAAAACCAAAAAAAGTTATTCTGAACTAAAATTTTTCCAATTCATTTGAAATCTCAGTGGACTTTGAATGAGGTGCCTGTGAGCTGTAAATCTCTGTAAAGTTCAGTTGTCTAGAGCTTGAAATTCCCCAGCAATTGTACAGTTCAAATTTAGTAGACGTAGAGATCTCACCAGCAGTCTGTGAAATAGCTGTCAGCGGAACAGCATGCTTTTAAGAAATTAGATTTGTCAGCCAAATTTTGAATGGGAATTTATATTTTCTTCGTAATTTCTTAGGATGACATGCTGGATCCCTTTACAGTACATTTTATGTTATAATAAAAGGTATCAGTTGTTTCAGAAAGAAATAAAATAGTTTACGGTAGGTATTTTTAATGAGAATTACAGCCTATTTATTTTTTTATTTTAGCTTTATTATTATTTATAATTCTTGATATCCTCTAAAGGTTTTTTTGCCTGGTAAGTGAAATAAAAATAGAGAGAAATGGTCATTCTGAAGTGACAGTAATCTTGTGGTTTGAAAAAAAAATCTTGTTTTTCTAGAGTGAATGCTGAAATATACCATAAACCTCCTGCTGCCTGTGCTGCTTTATCCTTTACAGACTACTTGAACTTCTGTGCCTTGCTGTAATATAAACATAGTTTTCAAACCTTTCATTGGAATTTTAATGATTCTAAAATGCTAAGATACTTGAAGTAAAATTATCTATAAAATATTACCCCTCTGCTTCTCTGGTGTGTCTTTGGTCTGTGATAACATGGGGATTATCTCAATCTCTGCGGTTGTGTGTATTTGTGTTATTAGTTAACTGAATATGGTGTATGGTTGTAAATACATTTGCATCATTTTCACTGATACAATGTCCCAAGCTACAGAAGAGGTATGGAGTCAGGTTTAAAAATGTGTATATATATCTCCATGCACGTAAATATTGTACTGCTGAGGTGCACATGGACCATAATTCATCCTTGTCCTGCAGTATGTGCAGGCTAACAACAATGAAAAGTTGGGCATTTAGTTTCTTCAATATTTAATTTGTATTCCTTGTAGCACGGTAATAATAGCATTGGTACCACTGTAATTTTCCCATCCTTACACTGGTGTTATAACTTAATTACTTACAAAACCTGTGTAGCAAACTGTACTTTTTATATTAGGTTGTTTAAAATGCAGGTAGGCAAAAGTCTTTGTTAGATAAGGTCCTGTGATGTGTATATATCTTCGGACCTACTGATTGTTCTATGTGTGTGTATTTTACAGGGTGCGATGTCTGTGGACTCTATTACAGATCTTGATGACAATCAGTCACGATTGTTAGAGGCTTTACAGCTCTCTTTGCCTGCAGAAGCCCAGAGCAAGAAAGAAAAGGCAAGAGATAAGAAACTAAGCCTGAACCCTATTTACAGGCAGGTTCCCCGGCTTGTAGATAGTTGCTGTCAGCACTTGGAAAAGCATGGTAAGAATATTTCATTTTCCCAGGAGTGGCAGATAAATATAAATATATATA
>NW_009930377.1:0-9644 GCF_000696875.1 Nestor notabilis | reverse complement strand
TTATAATTTATTATTACTAAATTATTGTTCTTGGTTTTACCTTTTCAGCTGTGAGACCATATCTTGTGGGAATGCCTTCATGAATATTTATTTGGACAAGCCTTTCCCATTCTTAATATTTCTGAAAATATTTGTGTGAATGAGATAGTGGTCAGCTTAATTAGTCTAACTGAGAAAATTATGATAATAAAAGCAAAAGCAATGAAACAAACCAGAAAGCTTTGAGATTTGCTATTTGTTTGCTATTTTGAGGTTTGTAATAGGATATATTTACTCTTCATAATCTACATCTTTCTGACTTTCTAGCTGTTTGGGTTTGGTTTTTTTTCCCCTGATGTTTTCTCCCTCCTTCTCTTGTTTTATAATGAAAAACTCTGAAAGTAAAGAAAACAAAGGAGGACCAATTATATCTTGAGATCTTGTTTCAAGATAATGTGGGGGGACAAGAGGAATGATGAAGCATTCTTACTGTATGTTAACCATATCAGTTTCTCATTCCTGATGAAAGATAAAGGAATTAAAGAGCCTGATCTTCCCTATTTCAAGAATCTGTAGGAAAACTAGGGAGATTCACCCCTCCATGTTCTGTCTGCAAAGTGATGGGTTCATGGAGAAAAATGAGCTGTAGCCATTGTCTGGAAGTTCTGAACTGTAGTACTTCTTGAACCTGGCAGATTCAAATCTGTTTAGCAGTCTTTATTCTCTGGTACATGTTCTTGTTTATGAGACAACTTGTTTTAACTGAAAAGCATCCCTTCAGGAAAACAGTACAAGTAGCATGTTATTGAAAAAAAATTATAGATTCTTTTGTATATCTGAAGTGATACAGTTCTAAATTTTCTGTCTAGATTTCATTAGAACTATAGTGTAAAGATCCAGAACAATATGTGGGGAAAAATAAGAAATAATTATACATTTAAGGAATCTCTCGTAAGCAGACATGGAAAATCAGAGTAGAAATGTATATAGAATAACACAAATGAAACTGTCACATCAAGAGAGGTTTAAGAGATCACACAGATGATCTTCATGTTATTATAGAGGATTGGAAAGAAAAAAAAGAAAAGAGTGTAAGCATTCAAAATTACTTTTGTTGTCACTGTGGATATGGCCACAACACATTCCAGCAACATTCATAGAGAGCACTTGGAAAAACAGGAGACATGAAAAGTAAAGGATTAAAAAGCCCAGTTTTCCTTCCAGGAGGTCAGAACAGGACTTCAGGTGCTGTGAGAATTGTCCAGAGTCTCTAGAAAGAGCCTTCTGAAGGAATCTCCTTTCTTTCAGGTATATAGGAAACATGAGAAGACAAACTTCTAGTATGTGTACTATGACTGCCTCCCTGTTTTCTAATAGAACTAATATATAGTTGACTACATATATAGATATATATGACTGTCTCCCTATTCTCTAGTGTAATAATATATAGCCCAAATGAACCTGGCTCTGACTCAGGAATATATGGTTTTCTTTTTCTATTTAAATTCTGAATTCTGCTCAGTTAGTATAGATGTGTTTTTCTCTCCCAACTAAATACAGTAAGAGGTAGTAAGCTTATAACCAGAAAACTTCTGTGTGTCCAACATGTTCTTCATGCACACAAGGACTTTTCAACAGCTTAAAATTGCAAATGTGCCCCTTTCTGATTCCAGATTGAACTTTAGCTAAGTTTTCAGAGCAAGCTTCTTTATTTTTGTCAATTTCAGGTTTTAGATATTTGTGCTTTCCTAGGTTATAATATTGTTTCTTTCCACAAAGGCATAAATTTCTATTTGTGACATAGCAATAATTTCCATGGCAACAAATCATAGTATTATGATGGTGAGCAAAATCCAGCTACAGTGGTGTGGATGAAGGCTTGGAAAAAAGCCCTCAGTAATAACAGGGCTAATAGAAAATTATAGGCAAAGTAAAAGCATTTTGTTTAAATGTTCTTTATTTTAATGTTTGATTAAGAATAATACTGCTTTTAAGAGGGGGTGTTCCAGAGTTGACTGAATTGGCTTTGCAGGTATTTGGACTAGCTCCTGATGGAACTCCGATAAATCTAGCTCCTGCATATCTCTGGAAGGTTCTGAATTCCTTATTCAGGTGATTTTTTAAAGTGAATTCTCTAGGAGTTTTTCATTAATACAGATTCCTGTATTCTAAGTTGGATATAGTTACATAAATTTAATCTATAAGTGCATAACTCATATAAATATACCAAGTGCCTGCTCAAGATTTTCAGGATGTTTCATAAAGCATATCTTATCCCCAGGATCAGTGCTTGTTATCTTGCCTGAGATATTTTGAAAGAGTTTCGCAGTAACTGGTTTAAGCATAATAATGAAGTGTTTCATCTGTACAGTAAGACCTTATGCACATTAGCTCCAGTAGTATTTCAAAGATTATTATATCTGCAATAAGTACTGTAGCACTGTTTATTTTCTTCCATATTGATTTTTAATTATGCTAACACTGTGCATTATTTAAGAGAGGGGAGAGGAAGTCAAATCCTAATCTTATTAGCACTGATACAAAATTCATTGAGTTCAATGGCATTTCAGTTTGTCCTCAGTCTGATGTGACTGAGAACAGATGTGGGATCTCTTGGATTAGGTTTTTATTCTTACGACATAGTCGTTTTGTTCTGGATTAGATTTTTCATCCATATGACATGTGTTTGGCACATGTTGAATTCATCAAAGAGTAGACAGGCCAAGCTTATCTGATTATATAATTTCTTCATCTTTTGTACGATAGTCGCATGGGGCCCAAAACCTGACATCTCTAGTCGTTTAAGTCCATCCTTTTTAAAATAGGCCTCAGTTGTCTTGTAGGTTTGTTAATATAATGGCGTTGGAAACAGTGCATATTGGCCTAATAAATAAAGGTGGTTAAAATAGACATGTGTAAATCTTCTAGTTGAGTTCAACTGGTAGATTTGTACCCAAGTAATTAAAACCAGAGGCTGAGTATGACCAGAAGCAGCGGGTTTCAGTCCTTTGGCTGGATGTTAAGCTTTTCCAAGGATTTCTGTGTAACCTTAGTCAAGGTATGTTGTTACTTTGTGCCAATTTTCCACATAAATGTCATCTTTAGTTTCCAGTTGTTGCTGTAACCTTTTTTTTGGAGGGGGGTGGGACACCCAAACAAACAGAAACAAACAGTTTTTTACTCTCACTAGGAAGTGCTCAATAGAACAAGAACATGGTCATACAGTATATCATGGGATTTGACCTCAGTTCAACCACAATAGCCTAGTAATAGCTGTGTATGGCAAATTAGCATTTTCAATGTATGTATGTACTGGTACTTTAGGGGAAAAAGTCATGCTGTGGCTTCTATACATTTATTTCACTAATCGAATATAAGTACATTGCCTTGGTAGATGAGGTTTATATGACCTTTAGATGGCATAAACCAGTTCGTTAAAGTCAAAAATGGACTCCTTGTACTAAAAGTTGGGTGTTTGACTCAGTTGCCAGTTTTCTAAGATTTTCTGAAATTGTTCTTGTGGACTAGCTCCTTTCTTGGTGCAGAAAATAACTACATAGTCACCACAGATGCTATTGTGCATATTGCTTGAGAAAATGTCTTTCTTCATTCATTCTGGAAAAAGCAACAGCAATAGAGAGCCCTCATCCCTGTATGTAATAATCACATTGTTTCACTCATTCGTAGCTGGTGACTTTTCTAAATATTTTTGATCAATAGAAAGAAATGTAAAAAATCAGTAGATTGCAGCTTGTAGCTGGAATTGATAGATAGTTTAGGTGGCAGGCTTTGAACTCCCTTGGCTATCAGTAGTTGAAAGAAATTACCTTACTTCCATAGCTAGGATCTTCTGCCAAATTTACCCTGTTCATGTCTTAATCTCTTACATATTTTAAAGGATTAAAGTTAAAGATGAGATTAAAAACTTTCTTCTTGGCTTCAAAAAGAGAACAGAATTCTCTGTACAAGCATAACTGACAACCTCCCATGAGAAAAAAAAAACCAACCAACACTAAAGATGTTTCCCCGTCTCCTTAACCATTTATTTTCCTTTTTTTTTTTCCACCTAGATGTTTCACTGAGATGGTTCTTTACAATATGGTGTTGTTAGACCTTATACAAAGGTTATACTTTATGATTTGACATACAGTATTTTTCTTCCTTTGAACTCTTCTTTGAATCCTTAATTCTTAACAGTGTAGTTAATTCTACATGTTGTGGCAGAATTAATTGTGTTGCCATAACATCACTTTCCCCTAATAAATTTTCCACTGTGGGGATTTCAACACTTCAAAGACGATACAACATACCTTTTGCGAACCAGATGATAAGGTTTCATCTATGCAATGGAGCCAATGATTATTTTTGAACCAACATATAATTATGAAGACACAGCGAGAGAACTTTCAACATGCTCACAAGTGGCAGAACTAAACGCAAGTAGAAATGTCATGTTGGGGTGGAGGTTCAAAGTTAGCATCCAGTCGTCGACTCTGCAGCTGCTATAATTACACAACTCTCTAAATTGGAATCATTTATCCTCTGCCAACTGCAGTAATTAATTTTCTCTTCAGTCAGTGGAGGGGGGATTGATCTTTCCTTTATGAAAATCTTTCTCACGCAAATACCACTTTGCTCTTCCGTGATTCCAGTTCTGGAAATTTGCCCTTCTATACAACAGGTATCAGAGAGTGGCAGTGATGAAAATGAAGTTCCCAAGTGTGGGGTTTTGTCACGATACTTAATTTGCTATCTGATTGCAGAATTAGGGTGGCTTGTCTAGTAGCAAATGGTGACTGGCCTTGTTCACATTCAGACTTCTGGCTGATTATAGGAGTCACTAGAAGACTCCTATAATATGTTTTGTCTAAAGGCCTCTTGAAAATCTATGGAAATGATTCATGATTTGCATCTCATTTCTAGTGTGTGTCTCTATTCTCACACCACCATTGTTTTCTAAATAAGTGGCACTTTAGGAAGAAATCTCTGGTGGGAAAAAAGCTACACTCTAAAATTCAGGGACTTTATCCTTAGAAGTCAATTTTAATTTGGGCTGTAGATTCTTTATACTCCCTGGTTGCTGCAAAAGACCCGTTGCCACATAATCATTTCCTCATTGTGCAAGAGAGAAGTCTAGCCTACTACAGACTTTGTGTAGTAGTATTATGCTAACTACTTTGTAGTTAAACATAGAGGCTTTATGTAGTTTTGAATGAAAATATACTACGCCCCACTGGATGTTCAATGTTCCTAATGGTCTGAATGATCCTCTTGTCAGTGAAAGTGAATGTATGAAGGAGGTTTCTATTGCTTTAACTGAACTGATCACTTATGGACCACAGAATTAAATTGGCAAGAATAGAGTCATCTTTGCTCTCCAGAGAGCTCCTGGCTCCAAATGTATGACTAGGAAGGAGTCAGGACCTCCAGCAAGGAAGGACAGGACCTGACTTTTCCAAATCCATCACTGTTGCTCTTCCAGTTCAAGGGGAGGCATTTCAGTGATACAGTGTGGGAGAAGCTTTTGTTATCATTACCCATGCTGTGCTTGTCCATAGAGAATATGGAAGACTTTGATGTCATGGCTATGGACAGAACCCTTCTCCTGACCAAGAATTTTCTCAAGTTTTGTTTAAGTACTGTCTTCATTTGGCCTGCTTACATACTACATACTTTCTAGGCCAGATCTTCCACTGCAGTAAAGCTCTTACTCTTTTTCTGATGGCCTGTTGGGTCCTGGTGAAAGGTGAGGCATATTGTAAGCTACTGTTAACTACTCTGAAACTACCTCATCAACCCTGATAATTTATGCTAATGGACTATGTCAGCCTCCAGCTGCCATAGATTGTCACCTGAAATGGAAAGTGAAAAGCCGTATTATCCATTCCAGGTATGTAAAGTTGTATTTTATATAGGCCATTCCTAGTTTTCTAGGACCTGATTTGCTTTTGTTTAATGTGATTCTGAGTAAAAATATAGAGGAGGAAGGATCAGAGGCAGGGCATAGTTCTGCCTTGTGTATCACTATGAGGAGGGGTCACTTAACAGACTGTCATGGTTTAAGCCCAGCCAGCAACTTGGAACCACGCAGCTGCTCGCTCACTCCCCCCACCTCCTTTCTTCCTCCCCCCGCTCCCGGAGGGATGAGGAGGAAAATCGGAGGAATATAACTCCCACGGGTTGAGATAACAGCACTCCAGTAACTAAGGTATAATACAAACCACTACTGCTACCAATAATAATGATAAGGGAAATAACAAGGGGAGAGGACACAACCGCTCACCACACGCCGACCGATACCCAGCCCGACCCGAGCAGCGATCTGGGCCTTCCGGGTAACTCCCCCCAGTTTCTATACTGGGCATGATGTGCTGTGGTATGGAATAGCCCTTTGGCCAGTTTGGGTCAGGTGTCCTGTCTCTGCTCCCTCCTGGCTTCCCCTCCTCCCTGGCAGAGCATGAGACTGAGAAAGTCCTTGGTCAGAGTAAACATTACTGAGCAACAACTAAAAACATCGGTGTTATCAGCATTGTTCCCAGACTGAAAGTCAAAACCAGAGCTCTGCACCAGCTACTAAGAAGGAGAAAAAATGACTGCTGTAGCTGAACCCAGGACACAGACTTTGCCAGTGCCTGGTTGAACTTTTTCTATAATCTTCTGCAAATGATCCAGTGCTGCTGAAAAACTATCCTGGTAAGTAAGAGTAAATAAAACCATTAGGAACTAAACACTTGTAAGTAATAAAAGAAACATCCCTTTGCTTTCTCTTTTTCAGCCTATTATATATATGTGTGAGATATTTTTATGTTAGTAGAACTACAGTATATACAGTAAAAATTATGGCCATTCGAGTGGAAATGCAATTTTTTTTACCTTTTGATCATAAAGGAGAAGAGGAGGATTTCTCTCCAAAAAGAAAGTCTATTCTGATTTGAGATATTTGATAATCCTTTGTATCAGAGTTTAACACAGTTAAAACACATCAAACATGATCAAGCTACATTTATCAGCAGAAAACAGCTCAAGTAAAATTATTAAAAATCCTTTGAATTTCAAAGGTAGAAATACAACGTGCTCCTTTGGTGTTCAGCTTCATATGGTGATTCAGAATGATCTGCTTCCAGGCCTTGATCTTTGCATATTTATACTTGCTTTATTGGTGTTAGAGGTTTTGTTTGCACTTAATAATTATGCAGCTCAGAGTGGCTGATGAATGCATTTCTGGAAGTTTTGTAAAAATCACTATTGGTTTGGACAGGGAAAGCCTGCATATCGACATGGATTTGAAATCAATGCATTACTTGTATTTGGGAAGCCTGGAGCAAAATCCTCAGGTGAGGTAAATCACCATAATTCTTTTGGCTTCCATGAGATGAAGGTGATTCTCAGCAGCTGGGAATCTAGACTTTGTTTTGGTTTCCTGTTTGACTAAACTCAGCCAAAAGGAAAAGAAATGTTTTATAGATACATATTTTTTTTCTGAAAAGAAATTAAAAGAAGTGAAAAAAAACCCCAACCTGAGTGGGGATTGCAGTAAATGAGCACCTCTGAGTGGAACAAAGGAATAGAAGAGAGGGGCTAATTGTTTAATTAGTAAATGTCTGCTTGGTTAATGACATATTAATGAGTTTTTAAGACAGTCATATCATTTACCATAAAAGACCCATGTGCATATCCCTGGATGTACTGTATAATTAAGTAATGTGACCCACAGGAGTTCATCATTTAAAAACCTGTCAGCTGTCTCATGTTTGGTAGCAGATGAGTAAGCTCAGGAGGGGCTTACCAGGAGGACTCGGTTAGGTGTTTAGGTCCAAAATATCTCCCTGTATAAAATCAGTTAATCTGTCAGCAGTGTAGTGCCCGTGCATAAAGACAGCATGGATGAGGACTTGTCCAGCAGGTCCATCAAGTTCTTTGTCAACAGAAAAGTTGTTTCTGTGTGGTGTGGTGGATAGCACAGCCTTCTCCCTCTCAGCACAATTCCATCATCTATTGGAATTGAACAAGCGAGGTGCTTGTTCAAGGTGTTGGCCCTGGGCTGAGATGTGAGATTTACCCAGCATTGATGGAGATCATGCTACTCTTTAGATACTTTATCACTGTCAGTAAGAGCTTGTCCCTGTTCACAGGTGTACTAATGAATTGTACTGTCCTCCTTCTAAGCAATTTTTCTGGCTATGCCATTTAAGAATTTTTCTTCCTTCTCCCCCACCCACTTTAGGGCAGCAATAGGCCTAGAGGGTTTTTCTTATCACAAAATGTATTCTTCACCCTTTTCATATTTGAATACTGCTTTGTGGAGGGTTTCAGCAAGCTCCTTGCTGCTTATATTCCTCTAGCTTTTCAGAGGAAGGTGTGTTTTAGGAGGGGTGTGGATCTTGGAAACTGCTTGCCTTCACTGTCAAAGAGGATGTCAGGATCCCTCATCCTTTCTCTGTGTGTGTATATAAACACAACCTCATGCATAAATATATTTCATAGCTGGGATAGAGATTTGAAGGTTATCAAAGTTTGGGATGAGCTTCAGGTGCAGGGTGTGTGGGTCTGAAGTTAATGCTTTCTCTCAGAGCTCTCTTAAGCCGTTGAAAAATCATGGGCAAAGTACTTGCATGATATGCAAAGAACTCTAATTGCACCTAGCTGAGGCACATGTGCAAATCCAATGTGGATCAGTTATGAAGCATGTGCACTGAATCTGATGCGTCTGGTGTTAGACTTGTAGGCACACGTGATGAAGACCCTCTTAAATTTTGGATTTCATTTGTGGGTTCATGATGTAGTGACAGAGCCCTCTCATTAATTCTGCTTCCTTTCCTCAGCAACTTTTGGAGGGATTACAGGAGCATCATTCCAGACTTCCAGGCTTTAATCAAGAGAATCTAAATACAACATGCAGAGAGTTGGACAGGTCTAGCTCTACTGTGCTGTTGTGTTAGTTATTTGGAGTCTGGCCCTAAGAAGAGCATAGGCACACTGAGAAAGATCTTTAGGTACCATAATGTGTGCTTAGTAATTAACAAAAAGTACCTGTGTGGAGAAAAAAAATACATTAAGGAAGATTGAGACCATGTTTCTTGTGTTAAATTTTCATTATTTTTTTCAGTTCATTTTTTCCACCTATTTTAGTTCACAGGACACCTGTGGGTAGGTATAGTCTAAGAAAATATTCTAATTCTAGAAGAAGATTTTGGTCAAAATTGCTAAAAGCTTTTTTCCAATTTCCATAACAATAACTACACTTACGTGAGAGAAAAGTAATTCAAGGAGTTGTAAATGAGAACTGTGGCTTGTCGTTTGTCTCCAGGTAATTGGGAACTGAATGTGTTTTGAGGTTCCCTTTCTAGGGGACCCCTTCTACTCTCTTCAGGTTTAGTAATGAAATAGAAACGGATAAAAGAACTAAGTTGTATGGATCAGATGTAAGCAGGCCAAGTAAGAATTATGCCTTCTTCATGATACATATCAACAAAACAAAACCAATGCTACCTTAGCAGAAGGGATGACTGACAAGACAGCAGAAGCAGCTAAATGGATCATTTATCTGAGTCACTGTTGACTCAAAGTAATTTTTATATTCCAGTATTGCCTTCTGGATTATACTTTTAGAAAGGCTTTGCTTTGTTCTTTGTTCTTTAAAAAAAAATATATATATATATATATAT
>NW_009930376.1:0-2490 GCF_000696875.1 Nestor notabilis | reverse complement strand
GGGAAGCCTGTTCCAGTGCTTGACAACCCTTCTGATGAAGACAAAATTGCAACTTCTTTTCACTCAGTAGCTGCATTGATTTAGGTGCTGTATCAAAGCAATACTATTGCCGTGCCACAACATAAATCCAAACAGGGCAAGAGAAAGGGGAAAGTCACAGAGCTTTTCACCTTTGAAGGATAGTGACCAACCCTGTTTTTTGATCCATTTAGAGAGATACTGCTGACTGGTAGAGATCTGTGTGATGATCATGCACTCTTATTTCTTCAAAGGTATTTAGCCTGAAGAAAGATTGATCTCTGAAATGTGATAACATTGAAATACTAGAGCTCAGTTCAGTTGTATAAAGTAAAAAGGAAGAGCCACACCCTAGGAAAGAAATTCCCAGTCTGCTGTTCCAGAACAGTCTCCCATAGATCCTGTTGTCATATCTACCAGCCCATGCAGATTATTTTCATTTTCTGAGGTATGGCAGTTGGTATCTAGTCAAAGTAACAAATGGAGTTTGGAAAGCTAAGCAGACGTATTCAGCTTATTGGTTTGGGGAGGTGACTCACGTTACGCAACTCTAAAAACTCTGTTCAGTGTAATAACTTGAAGGCAAGATTAAAAAATGTTGAAGTAAGCAAAAGAGTACTTGTTCTCTTGTTTTTCAGCACTGTATAAATCCTCACAGCAAGGTAGAAAGACTCTCTGATATGATGATGAAAGTGTAAAACTCCATGTAGAATGAAGTACAGAATCAATTCTTTTTTCATGTATTTTCTTCATACATATATTCAATAGAAAATAAGCTAATTGTCATCCTAAAACCATCTCTGATGCCACTACTTGCCCTTGTGCATTATAATGCATGGGCCCAAATCTCTGGTTCTTAACTGAGTGGAACTACCATTGAAAACAGCAGGATTTCATTTGATTAAGGACTGAGAAATGTGTCCCCATGTGTGCACTTCTTTGTTCATGGTTAGTCAGACAGTAAGTCATGCAAAAGCTCTTTTTAATTACATTTTCAGATGGTGATGTAATTGTTTTGATCAATATCTTGCTTGATTCCTGAAGGTGAAACTTTCCAAATGAGACCACTGTCATTCTGAAATATAAAACCTTGAGAATACTTTTCAGTACATTATTATTTATTACTTGCATTCAAATAAATAGAAAACAAGATACAAATTTATACATTATGGCTGTTCTGTCATGAGTTTGTCATCATTCTCAAAATATTTAAAATACATCATAACCATTGCTTTACTTTTAGTATAGTTAAAACATATATGCTTAGTTAAAATACTTAGTTTAGTATAGTTAAAAAAGATATGCTCTTTAGGAAAACTGGATACTGCTGCCACAGAAAAGTTGTAGTACCATGTAAAATACAGATAGATGTTCAACAAACAGGCAGAGAATTTAAACAAATTTATTTTTCTTTTTATTTTTTTTTTTTTTTTTCTGTGATGGTCAGCTCACCAGTTTGAGAAAATCTGAAGAAAGTTGCTAAGAAGTACTAGAAACCCACATAGACAGTGACATCCCCACTGATGTGCAAAAAAGCTTTTAGCTTAATTTTTTTAACTGGCAAAAAAACCCACTTGACTTCATCATCAATTTTTCCTCCCAACAGAAACAACCTCAACACCCTGAATTTAGCTAAACAACATGGGCTAAAATGGCCAACAATAGACATTAAACTTCAATAGGTTTGACAGACAGTAAGTTAAGAAAAAGAAACGAAGGCATCAATATTATTCATCCGTCCTTTTATTCCCAATCTACTATGCAACCTAAAAAATTATTCACTATTTAATCAAGCTCATACTGGGATATAGTAACTTTTGTTTTAAGCTGTTTTCTTAAGTCTGACTTCAAGTAAGCTGACTGATCTAAACCACGGGAATTTTAATCTAGAAAAGGAAATTGGATCTGGGGGGAGAGATTTGTACTCATTTTAACCCTTATTCCTCTCATGTCTCTTACAAGCAAAATTCCTACCGAGACGAAAATGAAAACAGCTACCTCACATCCCTGTAGAGCCTATGTCTCTTACATGTGTAGTGTATTGGATGAATGCAGTGTACAAAGACTGGTATTAACATTTTTATGTATCTTGGGCTTCTTCACTAGATACATTCAAGTCTTGTAAAAGTGAGCATATTTGACTGCTGAAAGGAAAACATGTCTGAATCTAATAAACAGGAGTTGCAATCATTTCTGAGTAACAATTAATTTTCTGATGTGTAAATTATTTACTGTACTTAATGACTTGTGGATTGTTTTAACAGTAACCATATGGTCCAGTAGAATGTCTTTTGTAATGCATGTTTCTAGTCATATAGCAATAAAAATATGCTTCCAAAACTATATTTTACCTCGTGTGTTTTCTCGTCCCTATGTTAGTGTTAATGCAGAGTGCTGGAATCAGGATAACTTTCACATTGTTTAGAGTTCACATTGTTTAGAGCACACATACGGAGTGTGTTTTACTCACGG
>NW_009930375.1:0-11180 GCF_000696875.1 Nestor notabilis | reverse complement strand
GGGGTGGTCTAGGAGAAGTCTTTTCAAATAGATGTTCAATTTTTAGATAGCTGAAGGTAACTGAGGTGAACACATACTGCTGCCAAAGTTGGGTTAAAACATTCAGGTATCTTAAGAAGCTGTCATCAGTAATACAGATCGAGTCAGGTCCTGCCTTTTCTGGGCTGAGGTAGTGAATCCTTTGCAATATAAAGATATTAACCATTGCAATTCTGGAACTTCTGTAGTTGGTTTTAAAATGACTGTATAAATATCCTCAAGTATGATGTGGCATACCTGTATTTCATACCACATACTCCAAAGAAATTCACTACTGTGGTTCAGCTGTAATTATAATAACTTTTATCACAGAAGTGGTTCTACAACCCTTCTCCAACATGTACCTGATATTCTGATTTATGCTGAAACCTAATGTAATAACCTGAAATAACCCCTCTGGATTTTCTGCTTCCAAACTGCTTTCACTCAGGCTATTTCATGTCTGACACGAAGTCCGTTAATCCAAGAGATTTTCTTTGACTTCTATGAAACCTGAATGTAGGTCGTTTCCCTTCTTGTGCTTTGGTTGAGATTGGGTGGAGGAGATGTGGTTGATGTGACCATTCCAACCCCTTGCGTCTGAATTAGTTGATTCTGGACAGCATTTTGAGTAAGAACCTTTTGAGAAAGGCACTTAGCATAAAGCACCACAGGCTACCTGAGCGTTACTAGGAACACATAATAGTGCTGGAAATGACCATCAGAGGTCATCTTTTCCACTTCCTGCCCCAAGCATGGTCCAGTTCTGCCTAAGCCTCTTGGTCAGATGTTTGTTTAACCTGTTCTTAATGGCCCTTACTTTCAGAGATCCCACCACCTCCCCAGACAACCTCTTCCAAGCTTTTGCAGTTCTTCCTGTCTAAAAGAGCTGTTCTTTTCCCTTAATATTTTATCCACACTCTTTTCCTGCAGTATCAGCCTATCGGTCCTCATCTTATCCTCCGCTGACACAAAGATAGAAGTTGCAGAGTCAAGAAAACAGAAAAGTGATTTATTCTTTTTACCAGTTGAGACAGAGACATCAAACACAGTTGTCAGTGTCAATTTGGGCAGCACAGATGGCCCCTCTTCAAACACTAGTCAGCTCAGAAAGTGATTTCTGGTTCTCAGTGGAAACAACATCCCCAAGTTGTTGTATCCTGTGTGCTCCCTGGGATAATAGCTTCCAGCGATGTACACTACCATATGCATACTTCAGTGTGCCAAAGCTCCCATGACCTGAAGTAATAACTCGAGCAGACAGTGGCAGAGGATGGATATTGCAAGGTTCAGTGGGAGTGGTCCTTGTAAAAATTAATTGATTTTAGAAAAGATTGCACCCCAGAAGATCTTGACAGTAGGATCCCAGGAGGAAATAGGCAACCATCCATTCCGTAACCTCCACAGCTTTTGTCAGCTTGCAAGTTAGGTTCTCTGCTCCGTAGGGTGTTTATAAATCGTATGTAGGAGCCTTTCTGGACACATATAGAGACATATGGAGACCTTGTGTTCCCTGGACCAGTCTCTCCTATACTCCTTCTAATTTAAAAGAATTCCTCTGTTCCTAGCTGACCTTTTACTGATTCATGAAGTATTCCTTCAGAATCCTGGTTTTAAATTTGGAATGCAAGTTTAACAGGGACAGTTTTGTAAACAGAATGACATTAATCTCACAGAACTGAAGAATTTATTTTAAAGGCAACATAATTTCTTACTTGTTGTCCTTCCAAGTGGTCTTGTAAATGTTTTTATTCTCTACTTAGTATAGTAGCATTGAGTACAGTCCTAATTAAGTGCTTTGGTTTCTACTTTCATGTATTGGTAGCCTTCTTAGCAATACGAGTTTGTAAATAGTGTGAAGTTGGAAAACTTGGTGTGCTCACACACTTTCAGCCACATTGTGATATAATGTCACTTGTAAATCTCAAAACATACTACAAAAGGTTTTTCCCATGGCTTGCCTCAGAGCACTGATGGAAACTGAGGCACAGGCAATGATGTGATTTGGTCCAACAGGACTCTTCAAGCCATGGCAGAGCCACGAAGACCCCCCTAATAGCCCTCCCGTACCTCTCTGTGCCAGTGTCCTTTGCCTGTGGTGCTCAGGGATTTAATGGTGCTTGTAGCAATTCTGTGCCTCTGTTTCTGCCACTAAATCATGTGTTAAATTCAGCTGAAATTTTCCAGTGGCTTTGAAGGGCATGGAGAGGGCCTTTGTGTGCATCTCCAGGTAGATGTCTGGAGAGGCTGGCATGCACTGTGACCACATTAACAAAACCCTTGACGGAGCTACTTTCAACTGCCTTGGCAATTGCAGTATTTAAGGGAATAATTTTGCTATCACCACTGTTTTCTTTTGTATCCCTCCCCCAAAACAGGGCAATATTTCACCCCAAATGAAATAGGCTGTCGCTTTCGGAACAGCACATTTGCCTCCTCTGTGTGTGACTTTGCCATTTTTGTCTTGTTGAATACTCTCTGTTGGAGGATGATGAATGATTGCAGAGCAAAGTAAAAAAAGAAAAAAAATAGGCTGAAATCAAAATGTTTCAGCTTTGTTGAAAAAACACATTCCAATTGAGCCAAAGTGGGGTTTTCAAGGAAGTTTCCTAATGGCAAAATTGTAATTGTGAGCAGAGGGAATTGTAAGCTGCTCCAGGGATTTAGTAAAAATATTTATCTTTGGAAAGGATCTTGCAGGAACCTTTTCCATAAACGACCCCCAGCAGAGGTGCACTAACCCCTCTCCTCATCCCTGTGAGGATCAGAACATTTCTCAAGACTTTTGGGATTCGGTTTGGGAGCCTTTGGAGAGAAGTGTGCAGTTCTCACTATGTTCTGCCACAATATACTGCATTTATCTCACTTCAGTGTGAAAAGTGTATCTTTAATTTCCAGTGAACAAAGATTTGGTTTCTTGTTCTGCCTTGTTTTCACTGTATATTTCCAAACACACTTTTTCTTTTTCATTAATGTTCACCTTTAACCTATTGATTTGCTATAAAAACAAGCCCTTTTATAAAGGAAAGGTAAAAGGAAATGAGGGAAAACATAAACACATTGCAAAAGTAAGGATTTCCCAGAATAAACCCACATATAACACAAATATATGATGTAGATTCTTTTATTAGCACTGTAAAAAAGAAGGCAGGGAAAAATGTGAAAATACATTAGGGATTTTAAAACCAAGCAAATCAATTAGTCATTACTGACATAAATTTCCCTTTCTTGGGGACGTTCAACCTACTCATATCCCGTGGATGAACTCTAAAGCACCTGTAGTAGATCTGTTTTCAGTAAAGAGATTTAAACTACTGTAGATGTTTTTCCAAGGAAAATACAATGTTGACAGAATAATGCGTGGAAGAAGAGGCTACTAAGGCAGCTGCTATAAATTGCCAGCATTGTAATCCCTCTTGCAACACGCCCGGCTTCACAGGATGTGCATTTGTTGATGCTCTACATATGGTTTTGAGTAAAAGTAATTCCCCCCCTTTAACATGACGAAAACTAAGCAATTGAAAAGGGAGGGTCCTCCCCTCCCTGAGCACTGGAACAATGATGCTCATTTTGAAAAGCAGCATCACATTTTGACAAGTATCTCCATAACGTGGACAGATGGCTGTGGCTCAGGCATGGGTTAGACATGAGTGTTCCCAGCTGCCCTGGCAGGTCCTAGCCGTGTGCTGTGCTTAGGGCTCAGGTGGCGCCCTCAGGATGCCCAGCTTTGCTTGTGCTTCCACTGGAGGTGGGTCTCTGTAGTGTCCCCCACCATGGGCACATGGTGCTTTCTGTGGCCCCCCATGTCTGCTGGGGCAGGGGAGCAGCCACCTGGTCGTGGGAACCTCTTCCTCCGTCCTGATGTAGTTTTGTTGTTGTTTTCCACTCCTACGTCCTTTCCCCCAAAGCAATTTTATCATCTTAACCTTGGACACAATAAGGCACTTGTAAACCCTTCTCTGTAGTCAAAGCTGATGCTGTGCAATAGCAGATTGGTGGGGTTTTTAGAACAAAGATTCTAATTTCAGCATTCCAACCCCTTTCTCCTGGTGGATGCACCCTAAACCCCACTCTTTATAGCTGGATTCATTTTCTGACAGATAATTTTCCCTATCATCTTCACCATGTGGCTGCAAAAACAACTGCCCATGGCTGGTTCAGTCTAATTGCTGCTGCTTGGAAAATCACTGCCCAGGGCTTCCTGAGCTGGAGTGGGTTTTGAACCCCTCAGGGGGAATCTGTGCATCCTGATCCCAAGCACATGAATGTTCTGGATGCCTGAGCTTACAGAAATATCCCTGGAGCAGAAGTGTAAAACAGGCAGTGGGAAGGATTTTATGGCAGACCCTATTTTTTGGGTGGCCAGTGTGTGCACCATGGGAGTGCCTGTTGCTGAGAAAGCAAGATTAGGAGCATGAGGAGGCAACTGCCATGCTCCCCTTTCCCAACTGTTGCCCTTTGCAGGAGCCTTGTTCTGTCTCCTTCTCAGCTATTCTGCTCTCAACGCCAAGGATTGTTTCTACTATGTCTTGTAATCCAGTGACTTTCTCATGTGAAATGCTTTAGCAACTGCAGCACTAATCAGCACCCAGATCTCTCCAGCACCTTTGAGCAGATGCAGCCAATACAAACTCCTTTCTTTGATCCCTTACCCCAGCAACTCTTAAGCTTCCTCCTACAGGACCACATCAGACAGGCTGGAGATGCTCCCACTCTGTCCCTGCTGATGGGGCTACAAGTCTGAGCCTCTCCAGGATGGGAACTGAAACTCCATCTTCAGTGCAAGTGCCCAAACTATGAGGCTGGGGTGAGGGATCTGTGCTGTGCAGTTTGTGGGAGCAGTTCAGAAGCAGTTCCCACAACAGTGCTGCTGCAGGGGGGAAGCCAAACCCTGGCCATGGCAGAAAGTGAGCAGCCAGGGTTCTGCAGCAAACAGTGCCCCAGCACTGCTGGACACAGCTGCACACCAGCCTTGTGCACTGCACAGCACAGTTGTACCCCAGGAGAGGAGTGAGAATAGGGGGGATAAACAAACTGCCTCTGGCATCAAATATTAAGAGGGTTTCACAGCTTGGCAGGGGAATTTGCATTTTTTAGCCAGGCAACAATGTTCTGTTTGCATTTGTTTTTTTTTATTTTAATTTTATTTCTCAAAATGAATAAGGATTATTTCCTGTAGAAAATAATTTCTATAGGGAAAAAAAAAAATTAGACATGTTTCACACACAGAGTTACACACCATGCAGTTAGTGAGAATCCCAATTGTCTATGGAAAAACAATGCAGATGGATGTTTCTGGCTGTTTGCAATGAGCCCCCAAGCCAATGGCTCTGATCTGGCCCTCTCTAGCCTGAAAGTCTCAGGAAGCAAAGTCTCCCCACATGTTTCCACTTTAGAGGTTCTGCTACCTCCATAGGGTAGGGATGCCCATGGGGAGGGACAGATAGCTGGTAGGACCTGGGTGTGGAAGCTGGAGTATCAAATATTCTTCAGATGGACAAACTACGTGTGGCCAGGCTGTGCAAGGCTCAATGCCGTTTATCCCAAGGTTTGATATTTACCCGTTCGCACTTGCTGTATGGGTCTCTGACCTTTGTTTGAAACTTTTTCTTTACGAGTTTATTTTGGCTGGGCTCAGGCATTCATAAAATTCCTAGGGAACGGGAGGTTTGAAGCATGGCTTGTAAAAGGAGGAGAGGGGAGGTGGAAGAATGGATTGAGGAGGAGAGTTTTCCATTACCCTGTCATAGCCTCCCTAATGCGGGTCTTACGCCGCTGAGCTCCTCTCCAAAACTGCAGGCTCCTGAAAAGAGAGGAGAGGAAGGGAGGAGGGAGGGGGAAAGCTTCCTTCCCCGTTTGGGAGGCAGGATCCGACCCTAAGTAGATAGGTCTTTCTCCAGTTTCCCTTGTCAGTCATCCTTCTGCAGCTTTTGGTCTTCGCAGCAGGTCAGCAGGGTTGGTGAATAGCTCGGCAAGCACAAGGCATCTGAAACAAATTAGATCTCTTATAGCCACCCAGAGACTGATGATGGATGGAGGTCTGTATTTACAGCAAAACTAATTGGCAACATACACAGACATCCAAAAAAGTATATTATTTTGCCAGACTTTTGAGTCGCTAGGCCCTTTATTTTTTATTGCAGAACATTATACAGCTAGAGATAAAAAAGAACAGTGAAAGTTTTAAATCTAATAAAAGCATTTGACTGCAGAGTAAAAATAACATACACAGAGAAGTTTGATTTGGAGTCGAATTTTATTAATGGTCTTTTCTCCGCAAAATGTTTCCAATTAAAAAACAATTCCAAAGTGATGCACTAATAAACTGCTTTTGCCCCCCTCCTTTGGAAGGACTAAGGCTTTTAAAGGCTGAGGTGGATAAAAAAAATCCATTGGATGTTATTAAAACATAATTTAATATAACCTAAATATAGTGCTTGCATACCACAGAGAGAAAACCGGCTGGATAACTGAATTCGAAACAATGATAGTGTGTTGACTTTTCAAAGAGAAATATTATCAGATTGAGAGTTGCTGTTCAAAAGACGGGTCTTCTTTAAACACCAAGGCATGTGAGAAGCAATAAAGAGCAAAATCAGTCAGGTTTCCCTGGACACCACGTGGCAGATTTAGATTTCTTAAAGGCATGAATAGATGTGAAATTGGGAGCACGCGGTAGATGAACAGTTCAGATTCCAACAAGTCATTTGTTTGATTTTTAGATGAACAGCATCTTTGCTTAAAAAAGAAATTAAAAAGAGAAGGGAGAACATATAGAGAGACAGATAAAATGGATGTTGCAGATAAAGTCTCCAAAAAGTGTTTGACAAAACTGTGTATTTCTGTCTGTCCGTCTGATTTGGCAGAGCCTGTGAGTGATGAAAGCTTGTGTAAAGTGTTTTCCCCTGGCTGAGAGCTTTGCTCCTGATATACATATTTGCATGAGAAATAGGTGAGCTCTAGAGAAGGTCAAATGCATGATGACAAAGGAGGGGGCTTTGGGGTGGGGAGGAGACTCCAATTCCCCTGACCACCTACACTTCCATCCTGTTCCTTATTTTTGTTTCGAAGCAGAGATGAGCAGAGACTGACCAGATACTCTGCGCTAGCATTTTTCTGTGCTAAAAATCCAACTTTCTATTTGCCCACCTTAAGCACAAAAGAACAAGTTCCCTGCCCTACCCCAAACACCAACATCACCGAAGTCTCCATCACAAGGAATCTTCCTCCCCAAGCCCAGACAAAGCTGGGGGCTGCAGCAGACACAGTGGGATCGGGGAGTACCATTACCCTGTGGCACCTCTGCCAGCATGGAGCTGAGCAAAGGGGTTGTTCTTGTCCCCAGGGCCTCATCCCACCTGGCAGGGTGAAGACCTCTCTGTGCACAGCCATATCATTTGCATCCACTTCAGCGCCCCTTTCCCCAATATGAAGGGATCTTAGTGCAAATAAAAATTAGACCAATGATCTTCATTCAAAGGATTATTCCTGATCACTCATTATTATTATTATTGCAGTTTGTCAGGGCGGGTTTTCTTATTCTAAGCTTTTTCCTTTTCTTCTTTTTGTTTTTTTTTGCTGCATCTGGGAAGCTGTCCTTTGTGTAAACAGCTATCAGAGTGAGCAGGGGTATGTGATCCATTAGCTCTGCTGAAAACACAATCATTGTGTTATTCCAAGCTGATGAAAATGTCCTCTGTAGTTTTCTCTCCCAATGTCCACATGCCAATCAGCGTTTGTCAGTGATATAATTTTCTCACATAAACACATCCGTTGTGCAACTTCCACCCTGGGTAAATAGATATAATTCCAAAACCAAATAACGCACTTGGAGGGGAACAGGAGATTAGACAGGCAAGGAGGTGGAGGGGAGAGCAGAGGGGAGTGAAGCTGCAAGGAGAGACCAGCTTTAATTGCAAAGGGGGTAGACAGAAAATTCTTGGGAACAGGCATCACGGCTGGTTTATTTCTTCATATGGCAAAAAAAAGAAAAGCCTGGGAAGGCGAATAGTTGGGGCAATTCTTTTAATGAACATTTAGTGAACGAGGACCACCATGAATTGCTGAAAGAAGGATGGCTGTTGTTTATGGTATTGGGAAAACATTTTTTTTTCCCAATTTGAAACAGAATAGACAATACTCTGTAAATGGGGAGGTGCCATCCCCCCTTTTTCACCAGAAGGCCTGTTCAGACATGCTACATTTTTCTCCCCTCCTTGTTCAAAGCTTACATAACCTCCGCGTAATTGTATCTTTGAATCCAATATTGCAGACTTATGCAGAAGAATGTTTTCCATCCCATATGTTTCCAGTGTGTTTGTGTGTCTCTGTTTGTGTGTAAGGAAATTTGTAAAATAAATCCTTTATTTACATGAGTCCCCAGACTTGGCAGAGCACGGCTGTGCCATGTGTGCTCATGCAGCATTGGTCCGTGACTGTATGTAGTGTATATTTAAATATATACCCTGCCTACACACTGCACAAAAGGCATGTTTGTACACCGAAACATACTATACGACTGTAGAAAATATGTCTTTCCTTTAGAGGAATGTCTTAGATGTGATGCTATAGGAGAATTATGAAAATAGGCTGATGCTGAAGGAGGAAAAAAGAAAATCTATAATTATCTGTGTTTGTGTGTGTGTGCATACACTTTGCTTATACGTATGCCCTTGTATGTCTTTCCAGGTCACAGTCCTTGCAAAATTGAAGCCTAAAAGGGCTTCTACATAAAATAGGATCTACCTCTTGTCCTGAGCAGAGTAAGACTTATTAACCATTTCCCGAAACAATTCACACTGCCAAAAAATGCTTCTCCGTTCACATCTGTGTGTGCACTTCCCTCCACACACATGATCTTTCAATTCTTTGCCTTACAAAAGCCAGCTCAGGTGATTTCAGAAGCAACCTGACCACAGTGGGCCAGCAGCACAGTCCTGTGCCTTCCTCCTCTGGCAGGCAGATTGCAGGCAGCTGCCTGCATGCACAAACCACACAGACCGGACACGCTTTCCGCCTCTTTCCATCTGTGTGCCATCCTCCCCTCTGCTGTGGGGTTAGCCTGTGCAGCCGGGGTGTTTGCTGCAGGACAGCCGTGCCCCAGCACACGGGTTGAGCATCCCCCCGTGTGAGAGAGGGGCTGAATCAGGATCCCAGCAAGGTTTTGCAAAGCTCTTCCTCTCACCGGGAGGCAGCAACATCCCTAAATGCCTCCTGGCTGCTGTGTTCTCAACCATCATCATTGCTCCTGCCAAAAGCAATGGTTTTTACCCTTCTTGCCCAGGACGCTGGCCATCCAAACCCTGCCTGCTCTGTGGGGGGGTCTTTTATGTAATCCCATGGGAACTGATCTGGTTTCAAACACAAGCACTGGATCACCTGATTTGCATTTTTTCCCATTTGAGGGACCCGGGCTAGGGGAGGGGGGAGCTGAAACTCTAAACCGCTCTGTGCTTATTTGCTTTATGATCCTGTTGGGTGCAGTGTTTACTCAAATCCGGCAAGCATCTGGATTAGATAATTTGTTGGAAATTAGCGGCGTTTGATGGTTATCGGCCCTTGCGTGATTAAAACCCGGCTGTCAGCATCGTGTTTGGGTTTCAGGAGAGCAGGGACACCGGCTGCATCAATCCCCATGCGCAGAGCTGTGGAGAGCAACAGGGCTCGCAGTGCTCTGGGGGGAGCAATCCAAGAGCCCCCTGCGCTGATGTGGGGCTTTCAAGGAGAGACAGAGGTGCCAAAGTGCTGAGAAAAATCCTTTCAGCCCCCAAGTGACATGGATAAGGAGGGAGGGAGGGGCTGCAGACTGCTGGGACCCGAGTTTTCTATCACACAAACTGTTCAGCTGCTTCTCCCAGGTCTGTGCTTTGCTCCTCATATTTTCAACAAAGGTGGGCACAGCAGAATGCAGAAGAGCCTTGCTCACTTTCTATACTTCACTTTTTATTTCTCATCTAAGGAAGCATTTGGGCATCTCTTCCCATCCCTGCACCCCCACATCCAAGCACAAAGAGCGTTCACCCTCTTTCCTTTTCTTCCCCCCACCTCTCCTTCACTTTTACTCACTTTAATCTAACTGGGGTTTTAAAAATGGATTAAATGGTGGCAAGCCCAAGCCCTGCAGGAGGGGTTTCATCATCACTGTATTAATACACACATTTTCTTACCAGGCTACTGAGCCATTCACCCATGGCACAGCAGATGTTTTGCTAGTCACACTAAGACAGTGCTTCATCCACTTGTGGCCAGAAGGGGTCAGCGAGTGAAGTACCCAAGTGTTTTTGTAGAAGAGGGTCAGATATGTTTATACCCTGGGCTGGAGGAGAACCAGGACTGCTTCCTGCCATGGCAGCCCCATGGGTGCTCTACATCTATAGTCTGCCTGGTGGGATATTCAGCAGCAGGAGAAGCCAAGTGGAAGGTTAGGAAATTTTATAATTGCAGAGTGTCCCTTTCTTAGATGTACCAGGCAAATAAAAGATTGAAGAGTAAATTGTGTGTATATTTTGCAGGATAGGGAGAGATGTGCATTTATAAATATGTATTCTGTATAATATATAGGCTTCTAAAGTATGCTTCCTCACACACAGACTGTCAAGAATTAGTATTTCCAGCTGTGCACGTATAGATGTATCCAATGTATACTATACAACAACATAAGATTGACTCTATGAGCTATATGCATTTGAAGAAGGGAGTTAGCTCTTTCATAAAACCATGAGAGAATGGCTTTGAAAGTAAAAAGGTAATATTCTATATTACTTTGAAGTTTTTTCGGTACACTATAACAGTTATAGTAAATGAGCAGAGCTGAAATATAAAGGATTTTTTTTTTTATTCTTTTTAATACGGTGTAATGAGCTCTCTTGAGAAAGAACTCCAAATAATGAATGGTCTCCGCGGTTAAGTTTTGAAAGCTTGTTTTTTGTATGTAAATACACAGCTGCGTTCATGTCAGGAATATGGGAAGCTCACACAGCCCTCCAAATGCCCTATTATGATGTTGGCAACAGCATTTGTTTATGATTTACCACTCTCTTCTAAATGCCAGTGTTTCAGTCTAGTGGTATATGTTGCCAGTAGATAGAATCAGCAGGTTAGAAAAGACATGAAGACTTTATATATATAAATATGTATAACATAAGTATATAATAGTAATATAT
>NW_009930374.1:0-5505 GCF_000696875.1 Nestor notabilis | reverse complement strand
TATTCTATGATTCTATGATTCTATGACATACCATAATTAACTAGTTACAGAACTACTGAGTTTACTTAGTATTTCGTTATATCAAATGAAGGTGTGGGAATAATATGAAGGTGTGGGAATAATATCTGGATCAAAGACTTTTTTAGAGATCTTTAACATACACAAATGTCATGGGCTTGCAGTACTTGATATCAATTTTCGGTAACAAAGATACTTGGAGAAAAAGATGTTTCATGCTAATGAGAAAAAGAAAATTGATAAGCTGTGTATAATAAGTAGAAATATGACAAACATGCTTAACTACTTCTGTTCGAGGATAGGTCTGATCCCCATTGTAGTTAACATTTCAAACGTCCCCAAAGATCAAATGCTGAATCTTTACTTTTTGAAAGTGCCAGTGATCAGACTGACCATAAAGCTTTTTTGTCTTCTGTCCTCTTTCTACTTCAGGATTATATATAATTCATAGCATAGGTAATGCCATTTACTGTATAAATTATATTAGGTGTGTTATATCAGGTTACTTCTGTGTTTGGGAATAGCATTCATATATGTGCTTATAAACATGAGTGATCAAATTTCATGCTTCAGGGCATTGCTTGATCAGTTTTTATAACAAAAAAGCCATTGTAGCATAGCTTCCTTGAAAGAGCTCTACAACTGACTTTTGATTTCAACTCTCTGATAAGTGTTTCATTCAGAGGAATATGGATTAGAAAGCCTGTGTTTGTAAACAAATGAACTTTATTCAATATAAAAGACTACGACGTTCAGCAGATAAATGCCTGGTCACTGGCAGTATTGGACCAAACAGACAGGGCTATCAACCTGTTTGAAATGTTTTTAAAGAGATAAAGGAACCTATGAAACTAAAGTTAGGGAGAAGCCTGATGATGTTATTTCTAGTGAAAGTTAGGATTTATACTCAGAAATATGTAGATAATATTGACAGTGAGGTGTTTCCTACTTGGAATTCTTAATTAAGAACAGCATGATGACCTACAGGATATACACCAAGGAGCTATGTGTGAAAAAATCACAAATGGCTAAATCATCACTCTTAGAATATACCATTTGTCAGTAAGACTGTGTCAACCATGTTTAGGATTATAACATCCTTTTTATGATGGCTATAAAATTATTTTGGTTATGACATTAACTTGGCTTTTTATGTAGTATTTATTTCTTTTTCTATAAAATTAGCCCTAAACTATCAAGTCTGCAAAAGATCCTATAATACTGAATTATTACTATTAAGGCTTTTTGCAGCCGTTTTCTTCACATTGCATTTTGTTCCTAGCACACATTAGGAAAGACCATGATCTGTCCCTTCAACAGACTTGTCAGAATTAGTTCTATAATTATTTTTTTTTCATTTTTTTTTTTTTAGGGATGTAAGAATTGTCTTAGTGGAAGTATCGATCCTAGAACTGTGTCTCCTGCTATGAATAAGGCTGGAAATAGAAAGCTTAATGCACTCCCTCCCACTCCTACTCTCACATATCACCTAATTCCAATATTTCATCACAGTAAGATAATTCCTTCTGACCCCTTCTCAAGCTTTGGAACATACTGACAAGCCTTGTAGTTTGCACCTGTAGGTATCTGTAAAAGTTCATTTTTATGTTAGTAAATATATAATCCTTTTCAATAACGTTATATTTTGGGACAGTGAATTCCATGGTTTAATTATATATTGTACTCATTATGATGTCTGTAGTTGACGGTTATTTATAATTTTGCTGTTTTAAATTTACTGACAAATGGTTTTGTAAAGCAAATACATTTTGTGGTACAGCACCAAAGAGGAGAGAAGAGACCATAAGCAATTACAAACAAATGCAGCACCAACCTCAACTACCTGTGTCAGGTTTCAACATGTTCTGCTTCTCATAGTTGAGACTGAGAGGAGATTTCTCTTTAGGCTTTGACGATGACTATATATACGATGACTTATAACAACGATCTTGTTATAAGACTGAGTACTGAAGACAAGTTTTGAAGTTTTGAGGAAGACAGATCTATCTTCATAAATATTGGATGGAGAAATAGATATTTCATAATCATGTGGCAAATCTTATGTTTTGGATTATTTTCTCCAGATGATATTAGTTGTATCTCATTTAAAAATAGTCTTGCATAGTTTGCGTAGTTTACATAGCACTTATACAGAGCAGCTCTGCTGGGCCCAGATCACTCTGATGCTGCAGCTGAGTTTGTTTGGCAAGGGAATTCTTCCAGCAGGTTAATTCCTACCAACTTGTAGGACTTTGTCATCAGATATCACTCCTGATGTCCATTGACAAATTTTACTGTGGAGCAAGCCTGTTACTTGCTGGTGACCAAGTGAGCTGGGGCTTCTTCCTCGAGTATGTGATTTTATTTAATTGTGTAAGTTTAGATTTTACATTTTTGTGTCTTCTGAAGGAATAACTTGACTGGGGTCCTCTTTCAGTGCTCAGGAAACTCCCCCATCAATCCTTGTAGACTTGCCAAATGAGCCGTTTTTCCCTGGTGCATATAAATGTGGTCTCCCTCTCTCTTCTGTCAGTGAGTACTATGTTGTTGCTCAGACACATGTAGATGCAATAAGAGTGCGAGTCATACAACCAGTGTTTGTTGTGTGTGTGCCCTGTGTGTGTACTGTAGGAGGAATTGGGAGTGCCTGACTCATGTTTTTGCAAATATCAGAAAAATCTTACCTGTATTGGAAACGGGCTAATAACCATGAGTTATGGTCTGATCACATCTTCCCGGCTGATTGCAAAACTAGATTATTCACTGGCTCGGTCTTCTCAGGCCTTATTATATGGCTTCAAATCAAGTGCTAGCAAAGTGATATACTACTCTCCATTCACTGCATGACAAAAATAGATAATTCAGACCCTCAATTGTGAAGCCATGGTTAACTTGATAACTCTGTTTAGTGGAAGCTCCATTCATTACTCTATAATACAGTCATTCTTTCCAGATTTTCCTTCCCAAAAATCTCCTAAATTTAAGAGTAGCTTGTAAGAGTATAAGAGTATCTTTTCTTTCAGTCCTTTTGTTGAGATTTTTACTTCAATTACTTTAAGAAATTCACTCCTATGGCTAATATCGTGAAGTATTAAAGTAGATTCATAGATGTTTAAACCTAATAGCTACCTGTTAATCACGGAAATATGATCAACAATGATCATAGTAATTTATGTTTAACTAGAAATTATCTTAAACTAGTTTATTGCCAAAAAAATGTAATAAAGCCGTATGTTATTTCCATTTTCATTGTGCATCTTCAGCTTTCAGTCAGTAACATGCTTTTGCTTTTCTCTGATTTTTTTCTAAGCTCCTTAAACACTGTAATAAGACAACTTTTTTTTGGCGAGCAAAAGAGGTGGACCTCTTTATGCATCCATTCACTGTATCTATTTATTTATTTATTTATTTTAGCCTTTTCACTGTGTTTTCCTCATTGTCCTGTATAAATAGTCAATCCTGCTGTAGTTCAATAGGAAGCTTACCAATTCCTTAGTGGGGAGACTTTCAATCTTACTTGCTGCTCCTCTACTCACATTTTCTAGGATTTCATTGCTCAATCTTCCCGTGCCATTATGGTGATTTGAGAAGTGTGTCCACATCCTTTACTTGTCTAGACACCTGGGTGGAAAGCAGAAGGATCATAGCATAAGGAATTCAGTCATGTACGGTGCTTGAGCAGGTCAGGACCCAGAATTTGGCTGTGTTTGTGAATGTTGCTGTAATATAAATCATGCTTAGTAAGTCTTACCTGGCTCCCAAATCTGCAATCTTGCAAAAAAGTAACATGTTTTTGTCTGGTAATTTTCCACTTTATAAGCCCTTTCTATATTTCTCAAAGATCTTTTTAAGAGGTGAAGAAAATCATAATTTCTCAGGTTTTATTTCTATAAACAGCTATTTTGCCTTTGTTTCTAATCCCAATTAAGTACGATGTATTGAAGCTATGACTCACTTTTATTAGTTGGAGGGTTGCTTTTTTTTTTCCCCCATATCTTTTTTTGACATGAGGAAAAAATAAAAAAAAAATCTGCTCATTATTATTAAGCAATTGAAAAGCACCAACTATATTACAGAGATTTCCCTGGAGCTAGAAGTATTTCGGGAAGTATGTAAAAGTGCTTAAGATTCAGGTGTCTGTCTCTCCTTCAAAGACATTAAAAGAAACAGATTGACTAACCAGTAGGTGTAGCTTAGTCACAAAATCCTACTTGTAGTAATCATAAATGCAGACTATTATTCCACTGTCTATTTTCATTAGTGTTATCAACTCCCCTGCACAGCAGGACTTAGAGGCAAACCATATCTTGTACAGAATTTTCAAAATAAATATGTTCTTTTCACTTAAGTGTCAAAGTTGAAGAGGTTATAATACCATGACAATCTTTAAAAATATGTGAAATAATCCAAAGAGATGGTGGGATTTTTTTTTTGCATAAGGAGCTCCTATCTCAGTTAAAAATTTCCTCCCTTTCTCTGAACAAATTCTGCAAGATTTGAAACCAAAGTAGTCTAAATGAAAAGTGTATTTCATTGTGGAAATGTAATGAAAAATTATACTTTGTTTTTCTAGCAGAGTAATGTTTCCAGAAATAATATGCTCTACTAGAATATTTGAGCTTAGTTTTTATACAATTAGCAACCCTTTTTCTGTGGTCATACATATTGTATACAGAGATGTTCAGGTCCAGACAAGGTGGTGTGTATCCCAGAATATATCTGAAAGATGTCACAGAAAGACTGTAGAGTCTTACGGACTCCAAAGCATGAATAGCTCCATAAAGGCATATGATATAAT
Organism: Nestor notabilis; assembly: GCF_000696875.1. Lineage (NCBI taxonomy): Eukaryota > Metazoa > Chordata > Aves > Psittaciformes > Psittacidae > Nestor > Nestor notabilis. The sequence goes on along the minus strand of NW_009930374.1, from coordinate 689 downwards.
ATATTTCTGACAAGCAATAGAGGATTTTGTATGTTCAAGAATAATGTTTTAATAGAAGATTTTATATTCAAGAATAATCTTTTTTTAAGTAGGTAATTAAACCCTTGCTACAAAACTAAAAATGAGTGAAAAGTTGATATGATTTTACACATATGAATGACAAGATTAAAATTCATTTTAGAGATGGGGTAACTGAAGCACAAGAGCATCAGGAATGTAATTCTAGAAAAGGTTGAGTCTACTGAACTCACTTTAAATCAGGTTTGAGTTAGACCTTCTCACGATCTTGATGGTCATGCTTAATATTGTTATAGGTTGTTCAAATTTATGGAAAAAAGGTCTGTGCTATGCTAGCTATAGAATTCTTCTTGAGGAAGAAAAACAACTATAATTTTCTTCCCAGGTGGGCTTTCCTGAATTTCATATTATTTGTGTGTATGGGATAACAAAACAATCAATTGGGCCTTTTCTCTTGAAAGATGAAATAGAATCAATGTCATAAAAGATTTTAGCTGTCATATCCACAGCCCTCATTAGCATATGCTAGGTTGAATTTAAATACCAAAAAGGCTGGGAAGCACAAGTAAATCCCCATCTCTGTGACAAATGTGAAATACCTAGCCATAGAGCAACAAATATTAGAAAACTTCAATTTCAGTAGATCATAGAATCGTAGAATCATAGAATAG
>NW_009930373.1:5895-30084 GCF_000696875.1 Nestor notabilis | reverse complement strand
CTAACTATTCTATGATCCTATGATTCTATAAGTCTTCCCTAATTATCAATAAGCAAGAAGAGCACTTTGAAAGCTCAGTATTATCCATAAGCCATAGCCTAGGTTAGCAAAATAAGGCACAAACACTGAGAGTAACTCATATGCTTAATGCCAGCTGCCAGAGCTGCTGTTCTTCATGATTGGCATTAGTGTAATGACAGGTCCTTGAAGGCGAATATAGTCCATTTCACAATGATACATTCACAGCATACCATGTCATCATCTGTATGTATGTTTATGTTTCACTGGTGGGGAAGCCTTTAAATGCTTGAATTCAAGAGGGGAAAAAGACTTCAGGGAAGAAACCACCCATCATTCAGTATTTTTTTTCTCCTGAACAATAGAGTAAATTAAATGAATGTGTGAAATAATAATAAATGAATCATTGCATTTGCCCCTGACAAAAGGATAAGGGCAAAATAAAATGCATATAGTATAATGAAACATCACAAAACACTATATGCTTTAAGAATCAGTTGTTCAGAATAAATTAAATTTAAAAAACAACATATCAAATATTAGTGGTCAGCAGTGGATGATGTGCAAATTCATCATTTCAGCCTGAATACAAATAACCACTATGTGTATATTTTAAGAATGGGAAAAGACTAAAATTAGATTGTTTCTGATCCTGGGAGACTCAACTATGTAGCTCACCCTTGTCATCTTATATGACAAAGCATATGTAGATGGAGACACCTCTCAGGTATGTCTAATATCAAATATAATTAGCAACAACATCACTAAAAGTTTTAAGTCAATGAGGTAGCTGATTAATCTCCTCATGTTACCCAATGCAACTGTGATAATTCTACCAAGCACTGTTTTAAAACAAAAAAAGCTTATGTTTATTTTCTAGTGATCTTAATAAAATTGTATCTGATACAAGAACACAGACCCAGAGACATGGAGAAACTAAATTACTCACTTTCTGCACTTAGCAATAAGCAACTAACAGGCAAGTATAGTTTGGAAAGCACATGCACATTTACTTAAGGAAAGGAGTCAACTTTGGAAACCTGAATAATGAGCCATGGTGAAACAGTCTCACCACAATCTGGAGATGGTGTCCTCTTAAAACCATGAGCCTATAAGCAACCAGTATCCTGCTTACACTCACTCCTGACTGTATCCTATGCACGTGGAAAAATCTCATTGCTGGTCTGGATGATCTCTTGTCCATTTCTGGATAGCAGGAGTCTGCCTGATGTGTGAGCAGCTTGCTCACAAAGCTGGCACTGGAGTGCAGTGCTGGGCAGCTGCAGCCCACAGCCATCCTTAGCCCCACTCCTCTTATGTCTAGGAATCCACTTTTCCCACAGCTCATCTTTAAGAGGAATCATTTGCATGCACATTGCATTCCTCCTTTTATTTTTATCTAAGAAAAAAAATAGAAACTGGGGAGAAGTTTCTGCATGACATTTCTGTCCACCTATTCTCACTGAGCAGCCTCTTCTGTACCGTAGGATCTGTGAACATGGTCAGAGTAACACTTCATGCTGGATGTAGGAGCTATTATATCCTTAGCCACACATTTACAAGCATGATCACAAATTTATACCCATCACTTTTTAAATACATTCATAGTAGAGATGTGAGGTGGGTATTAAACATGAATGTCTTGAACTGTTTTCTGTAAAAAAGGCCTGGTCCCTCAACATTTTAAAGGCCAAGCAAAGCAGCCAGTATTTTAAATGAAGGATGTGGTGTGATGCACCTGAACCCATTTCTGACTCATAGAGCAAAAGTGCAAGCAGTAGGGTGGTTAGTCCAAAAAAGAAGAGTCAAATATACAATTTAAAGATTTAAGAAAAGAAAAAACCAAAAACCTAACACCCCAAGCAACCAAACAACCAACTTTCATCCAAACTGGGAGCAAGCAGTTCAGGAGTTCAGGAAGCAAGCCTGACAGCAGCCAGCATGTTATCAGAGTAAGGAAATCAGCCACAAAGATCAAAATGGCATCTCAGCATACTAATTTTGAAAATGTCTATGAGTCCTATGTTCAAAAAGACCACAGCAGTAATCTTGGTGCAACACATCCAATCAGCTGCAATTTACTTGCAGGGTGCAACAGGAAACCCTCACGTTTATCAGCTCTGCTCCCTCATCAGTATAAATCTATATACTATTCTATGTCACTGTACTGTATGTGTGCCAATACCATGTTAATTTGTCAGCTTTTGCAGAATAAAAATTCAACTTCTATCTCTTTTTTAATCATTTATTTCCTTCAGTGCTTTATTTTTCACCCTACATGATAAAATGCAGGAGCTTGTATTTTGAAATTCTGGAAAGAAAATGAAGAAAAAGGTAAATCCAGATTAAACCCATGTTTGGTACTAGTATATAAACCCTGTTTCTACAGTGAATTCAGTAGGACTGACACTTCAACCTGCAGAGTCCTCTTAACTGTCTGAAGATCTGCTAACCACAATCAGGTTGGAGAAGCTTTCCAGCATCTCCCTGGAACATGGGATCCAAAATACTTTCTATTTGTGTGATAAAGGAAGATTATGTCCACAGCAGGCAGGCTTGTTTCTCCCCTCTGAAGCTGCCACTTGCAAAAGCTGATTAAAATGCAGTAAATGTGTGAAATAGTACATATGGAATATAATCCAAAACCAGGAAGAATTAGGATTTGGATGTGCAGACAATGGAACCTGGCATCTTCATGGATTAATTGCCTGTATCCCAACTATCAATCTATTTTATTTCCGTGTTCATTGGCTCTGGCTTTGGGCTGGTACATATCAGAATATCTACATCAATGTGGAATCCATATACCTGATCAAGTTTGTTTAAAAACATGGTTAAATTTTAAAAGTAAAGATATTTAACCAGATGGATTTTGAAGCTGATAGCTTCAAAAGCAAGATCAACTACAAAATATAAAAAATTAATGTGCTTTCTGCATCTGAGGATTTTCAACTCAGCATCTCAAAGCAAAGCAGGGAGAGGCATCATTTAGTGCAGTTTCATTGATATACGTCAGTATGTAGCAGTGGTTTATTACCACACAAGCGATATTGCATGAGAGCTAAGAGCCGTGCAGAGAAAAGCGTCTAGCTGAAACCAAAGGAGATGACACTGTGTAATGCACACACACTGTATAAATAGCACATGGTTTACAAGCTAGGCTGAATAGGTCTGCTAGTTCTGTAATGAACTCAAGTGGTCAGGGTGCTGCTTTGCATCTTGGATGAAAAACAACTGCCCTGGAACCAATGTCCTTAACACTATGGAGGGTTAGTGTTAACACAAAGGGAAAGGTATCACCTGCAAAGTCAGCAGCATCTACTTCTGCAACAGCACTTCAGGGTGTTTGCTGGCAACCTTTTCTTCAGGAGAAGAGTGACCTAACCTTGCTTATGGGTCTTAGGCAAATCAAAGCAGAGGCTAAAATGGCTCATTCAGAGCAAAAATTGAAAGAAGGAAGAGAAGCATGACTTCTCTTTATTTATCCAAAAGTCAGAAAGCGAAATTATACTTTGTGCTAACATTATGTAAGACAGCAATGTTTTTCCTTCTAGTTACTCACCCCTTTGCAGAGCCAGATAGTGTGTGTTTGTATATATATATGTATGTGCATATCAAATAGCTTTTTAAAATGTTTATATAAAAACCTGCTTCATAAACTAGCAGTCTGGAACATTTTTAATATCTCTTTTTGAACCCAAAGAAGAAATCTGCCATGTCAGTTCCTTGTATCTCAGACAACGATTGCAAGTTCTGGCTGGAGAACATGTGAAATGTGACATACCAACTTTGCTCTGTTTGAGCATACTGTACTTGAAGCCAGACCTATGCAGGAAACAAAGATCAGAGCTCTGTTTTGTGTTCTTTTTACGTAGGGGTCCTGAGAAAAAAAAAAAAAAAAAAAAGAAGAAAATTAAAAAAAAACACTGTCAAGAGCAAATCTCAAAAGCAGATATAAATCAAACTGCTGAGCTTAAACCCTGCCTAAATAGTTTGCCTATGATGATAACATCAGCAAGATAAAGAATGAACGGTAAACTTCATTCAGCACCAGTTAAAAATGTGGCTGTGGTAGCACAGTAACTACACATGGAACAAAAAGTCCTTGTGATAAAGTTATGCTCCTAAATACACACCACTGAATCAACTGATGTTTACTTAAGTACTTCTCATCTAAAGCAGGAGCAGAGAAAACCATCAACATCACCAAGAGCTTGTGACACCAATTTGCACCCAGTTCCAAGTGCATGTTTTATTTATTTTCAATCAGGATCAATCAGGAAAGAAAATAATCAATGAAGTAGCAGTCATGAGTGATGTTTGGCCATCTGGGGGCTCCAGAATCTCTCGGCCTGCATTGGAGGCAAAGGAAAAAAAATTTTTTTCAAGAGCACGGAGGAGCTCCATATGGTTGAGATCAAAGGTGTTACTGGGTGCATGGTTCTGCTTTATTGCCAGGCACTGCTGTTAATTAGAAAACAAGATCAGAGGCAGTATTAAAATCCAATTAAATTGATATGAACAGATTGCCAAGTGATGTTCACTAATGTATAATTGAGCACCATGCAAATTTCGGTGGCTGCCTTTTGTTTTTTCTCCCCTCACTCTGGAATGAATGATGAAGCTATGAAGTTTTTCCTCATTGTAAAAGATAAACAAGTTAATGCACTGATCTAGGGGGTATTGCTTCAGTGATTGATGAAAATGAGAGTGGAATATTAACGTGTGACTTTTGGGGGGCTTCTTTTATAATCTTATTTTGTTCTTCATTCTTTTATTGTTGTTGTTGTTGTTCTTTTTATGGTGGTATCCAAGTACATGTGCAGATCCTTCATCATTCCATCATTTCAGATACAGAGAAAGTTCCTTTGTAGCTGGAGATTTGATTCAAACAATTACAAAACCATGAATATTTCAAGTGACAGGCCTGCTACTGCTCGAAATTAACTTTCCAAGAACTATATGGACTTCATACCGTATATCTTTGTTTAGAATCCGCAGCTTCTATTAAATTTAATTACTTCCCTGTGCAGCTTTATATTGAGGGTGACTTCAAAACGAGGGCAGCAGCTATTAAATTTAATTACTTTCCCCTGCGGCTTGCATAGTAAAGGTGCATGGTTAAGGTGCAGCTACTAAATGAGGGTAGCTTCTAAACAAAGATATACAATATTTATACCATATATATTTCTCCTTCCCTATCTGTACTTTAATATATACTCTTTGTGTGTGTATGTCTGCACATACTGCAGGTACATAGCTAAGTGAAAATATTAAATGCAAAATTTTAACTTTTAAGCTAAAATCTGTAATACTTAAGCTGCATCTCTGCTTCTTTCTCTCTTTGAATGGCTAACATGGTTCCACTCACAATTCATATAGAGTTCAATGTGATCATTCTTAATAATGAACAAAATTCCAGGACGTAAAATTCATAAAAATGCTTCAGAAATTATGAAGTTTTTGGAAAAAAATGCATTTTCATATAGAATCCACTATATGAAATATAGTAGGTCCACAGATAAGTGATAACGGTCATCCTTGAAAACCTAATATATTAGTATCAGTATCATTGTGTTTTATCCAATCTATCATTTGCTAACTGTGAAGATGCTGTAAAAGCTGGTTTAAAAACAGGATCAAAGTAATGCATAAAAGAGTAATAAATCAAGTAAGCCAATGTCCGACATGGTGTTCACAAGATATTTGTGGACCTTTCAGAAATTTTTTAAATTCTCTTAAAAGGAGAACACATGTGATTAAGTATTATAAGTTGTGCATGTGAGCAGACCAACAGAAGTGCTATTGTATTTGTGCTTGCAGAAATATATGAAGTTGCATTTGTTCTACCTGTGCTCATCAGTGCAGCGAGTACAGTGCAAGCAACATTATGGGTGTAGGCAGAGGGAAGGGTGGGCAGCACCAAACAATTCAGGATTTTATACCTCTATTCCATTTTAGATAAACACCATGGGACATTAAGCTGTCAATACAATGTCATCACAGCGGGTCCCATTCCACTTTTGATTAATTGAAATGCACCCCCTGCCCACATAAGGCAGAGAGCAGTGATAGGAATTTGTGTAGCATCTCTATCTTAAAAGTTGACAAAAAACCTTAGAAAAAATAATATAAACCATCGGAAACTCTGTTACAGTTTAAGCAAATGAAGACACTGTGAAGTGTGGGATACAGTTCCAAAATAATTTTGAAGAACCTGATGCTACCCCAGCATTAGTGGCAGAACAGGAAAGAGTACTAGGAACTTCAGGAATGTTTAGTGTTCTGAACAAACATTTTAAGAAGTAGGTGTATGGATAAGGGATGTTAAACAGCTACTACTTATTCCCCAGCAAAAATGTGATTTTACATCAAAAATTGCAATGATAATCAGAATAAAATACGTTTGGTTAAAATTCTGCATGCAACCTTAGATGTTATAAATGTTTTGCTAGAAACTTTTAAAAATTAAAATGGCCATTTTTAAAAAAAAAAAAAAAAAAAAAAAAGAGATTTATTTTGAGGGAAGGTTTTCTATTTCTTCTTTTCCCCATTTTTTTTAAATATAAATTAAAGGAATATAAAATGAAAAAATCAAAGGCATTTTTGTTTGTTTGGTGTTAGAATTTTAGGGGCTTGGGGATTTCTCTTTGTCCTCCTTTTCCTACTTTGCTTATCACTTTTTCCTGTTTTTCTTTCTTCAGGTAAAGACTGGGGAGAGAAATTAAGGAAAAATGGTGGCAGAAAGGAATAAGCCATTGCTATGAATTTTTTTTTTAATCTGTCATGTTCTTCTAGAAAAAATACAGTACTTGCGGATATTGCACCAAAAATTACTAAGAGAGCAAATAAATAAGAAAATCTTTATGATCCATACTTAACACCTTTTTATTTCTGCTTTATTGTTTTAGAAAGCTCCAGCAGAAACCATCTTGACATCTCACTGAAAAATATTGCTTTAACATTTCCTTGCCTGACAGAGTGTTTTGGTTACGGTGCTAATCAAGCGTCCTTGCCAAATGCCTAAGTTCGGTAGGAGGACTTTATTGATCAATGGATTTTGCAAATGACCATCAAGAGAGATGAACTCAATCCTAAATGAGAACACATTATGTTGTCCTCTTTATAGGTTAGGAAATACAGCAGAGTGCAAAGGTAGCAAGAGTTTTGTTTGAGGGCACGTTTCACTTTTCGTTTATTCTGTCCTTTGGGAAAAGACCTGTTTAATTATTTATTGTCTGTTTATAGAGATTTTTGGGTCTTTGGATACTCACTGTGATGTCAAAAAGTTACTGTAATACATAGAAAGGGAAAAAGAATGAAGAGGAGAAAGAGTAATTAGAGGAGGAAAGACAATAAAACATGTTACTCAAGAAAAGTGATCATCAATTTACCCACAGTTATATTAATGTGGTGTCTGAGACACCAAATTTCCTTCCAAGACCTACAGAAGGAGATGACAGCTATTACAGATGTGTGATGCTCTTGCAGCAAGTCTATGCTACTGGTTGTAATTTAGCCATAGTGGTGCTGTGGTCACAGAGGTTAACCCAGTTAACTCCTTTCAAATTAGCTGAGTCTTTCTGCATAGCACAGAACTGAGCAAAGAAGACAAGCCTGGAGGAGCATTCTGCATGTGAAAACATGTACAAATGTGGACCTTTTGAAGAAGACCACTGAATTTCATAATGATGAGAGAAACGCAAGCTAGGGATGTCACATGCCTAACTGAGGTAAAGTAAAAGTACAATTTGCAATGATAACGTCCCTAATTCCTTGCAACAGCTAACATCTAGAAAATAAGATTTGTTATGTCACTATAATATATGATCCCATAATTAAGCTCCATTAAATAAATGCCTATATGTTGACTTCAGCGTGGTCTGAATGCTCTTCCATTTTCAAACAGTAGCAAGATTCGTTTTCTGACTGTGTGAAGTTACTGGCATTTATCTCACTTTTTTCTTCTGACAAAGTAGGACAACTGGATCCAGGGTAACACTGTTCTGCTGTATGTTCCTCCATTTCTAGGGCCAAAAGTAAAGAGTATGTTTAAAATACTCCACAGTGGAAATTAAGTTCATTTCTTCATAACTTATCAACATGGCAATTGGTGCAGGTACAATGCACAAGCTCTTTTTCACTTTCTCAGTGCAAGTGTTTCCCCTTGAACTTTACACTCCAATATTACTCAAGTTTTACATATTGGATGACAAGGATAATTTCATACTACTCTGTCAGTGGCTTTAGTGTGAAGTTTGTCTTTAACTGTTGATCTTCAGACACAAAGCCCAGGAACCTATCAACAGAGTTCAAAATTAGCTGAGTTCTTATGGCCCAAGGGAACCCTGGTAAGTAATAGCAATTTTACAATCATTACTTTTTGTCTGATGGGCTAGTAGCAAGTAGGACCATGATCATAACCCAAATCTAAAAAAAAGGCCTCCAGGCCCAGCTTTTTGTCAGATTATGGCTTCACTTACCTAAGCTGGTTTTATCTTATTACAGAATGTAAGCTGTGGTAAGCTTGATACAGACACGATGGAAGAACAGAAATCAACCTAACCTTAGCAGGGTATTCATCACAGGCGAAAGATGAAGAGAAAGGATCTGGGGTACAAATCAGCACCACCCCTGCTGGTCACTACTTGATGAACTACAGATCTGAAACCAATTTTGCCTTACCATCTTCATTCAGTAAGTGGCAAACACAGTAAATAAGACACAGGATTTCTATTTTGCAAGTAAGTTTCCCAGCTGAACGCTTTGGTTTATATACCTTCCTAAATAGTGAGTTTTTAAGATGTGTACAGAGAAGACAAACTCCTCTAAATACTTTAAAAAAAAGAAAAAAAGCTCCAGTCCTTACTTCTGGGATGCTTTTTAATTTTTCAACTGATGACTATATAACGTGCAAACTTCGGTGTGTGTGTGGGGGAAGATGGGAAATGACACCTTGCTTTCATTTGCCACCTGCTTTTCAATTAGAAGAAACCATGACAGAATTTCTGAGTTGAGACAGTGGGAAAAATTTCAATGCTGAATAATTTCAAGGAAAACAAACCCAGTATTTTTTGTATGCTATAAGGTGTTGCACAATAGAAACAAATTTCCCAACTATCTCCAATTTTCAGAAATTAACACAACAGGGCATGAGCCCTTAGATAACAGTTCCTGCTCTGCATAGAAAAGAAAAACATCAGGTTTTAGAGTTCAGAGAGTTAGAATTGTTCAGAGCTTGTTTTCAAAAAGGCGTAGATTGCAGTTTGCAACCTCCCTTTTAGCTATTCAAGTTTCTGCTGAGCTGTTTGATTAGCACTTCTCTTTTAAAGTCCCAGGATTTGGGGGGAGAACAGGTTGACTACTGGAAAGGGTGTTGGTGGAGGATCTGGGGATGACCCCCAGATGATGCATGTAAGAAAGAGGATAATAAAACAAGGAAAAGGGTGGTGTGACTGCATAGGAAATAACAAACGGTGCTATTACAAGAAAGTGGGGTGGTTATGTTGTATGATTATCTACTGGAAAAATACAGGCACAGGTTACACATAGTAGAGAGAAATTATGGAAAGCCTGGGTTTGTGGGAATGAGACCCAGCCTTTGTCACTGATCTCATGCACACTTTTTCTGTGATTTAGTCTCTTGTACCTGTAAATAAAATTCAACTCAATATCTCAGTACTGTAGGAATTAACCTTTACAAAGTGTCTTGTCACTCAGGACTGTAAGACCACATAAGTACAAATTACGACTGATAGCAAAAGGCAGAGATTTGGCAGAGATTTTCTCCTTATATACCTACGATGAGCTATGCAGTGCTTTATCTAATCAAATTATATAGATCGTCTTGCCATATTTCCAAATCTCACCAAGCTACATTTTTTACCCACTGCTTTGTGCAGTCTCCTCTATATTTCCATTGAAGATCCTCTACATCCACTTTAACACAGCACATGGACATAGACAAACTTAGTCTAAACAACTAGCATGGTCATTTCTATTGTTCCTATGGCTTCTGTCTTAGTTTTAGATTGTAGATTTTGAGGGGCCAGAATAATCCTTTTGGTCTCTATTCGTACAGCACAATAATAATCTGATCTATAGCTGTCTTCCAGATGCAACAAGAACAACCGTGGTAAGGGGAAGACAAACTGTTTCATTAGTGTATCCAGACAAATAAAAAAATAATTCTGATCATCGTAAGGCAATAGAAATGTTATTGTGTCCCTTTTGTGTGAGACTGTACTATTTTTATTTACATTGTTTGTAATGACAGACAGTTAAAAAGATTTCTGACTTGGCAAACCCCAATGGTATTGTTCATCTGAACTTTGTCCACATTTGGGTGCTACATATTTTTCAAAACTGAAACAAGAGCCATCTCCAACAGCATGACCCCCCCATTAATGCCCCACCATGCCAACTGTCAGGAAGAAAGAGGCAGTGGACATTGAGGCAGCAAGTGTAAGCCAAAGTTCTCTTGTCACAGTGGCACCTGATGACAGCACATTCACATGAAGGAAAACAAGCAGGGCTGGAGACATGCCTTCTCCAGGAGGTGGACTGGTGATTGCAGAGCACCAGAGAGCTGTTACCATGTGAGCCGCAGAGAAACAACTAGTGGGCTGCTGCAGTTAACACAACTCTGGCCTACTATTTGAAACTTTCCTACTAGAAGTAGGAACCAGGTCAACAAAGTTACTGATTGATTGGCAGTCCTTAAAATTATCACCTCTTAGAAGTCCTGGTGCTGTAACATCCGTTTCCAGACTTTGGTTTATTCTCCTGGAGCTTGTTTGGGTCTAAAAACCAGTGAACATTTATTTTTGTCATTCACAGAGGAGCTAGGACTGTGAACTCACACAGGAGTGGGTTTATTGAGAAAGAAGTTGCCATTCAAAAGTTGAACTGCGGTTCAACTATTTTGGAGAAACATAAGCAGATAACACATTGCTTTTTTTCTTAGTGAATATGCTTGATGGCTATTGCAATGAAACTGAAGATTTATCCAAGTGATTATAAAATTTCTGGTACCTATTGTATGAAGTGAGGAAAGAACAAGGATGTTAGGTGAGACAGGTGAAAAATGTTCTGATACCTTTGTTCAAACTAATTTTGTGGCATGAATGAGAACTGCACACCTGGACTAGATCATTTTCAAGCAATAAATGAGCACAGTGACTAATGCTGAAATCAAAGTGAGACACCTCTTACTTACACAACCTACCCACACATTTAGTTGGGTTCAGAAACACCAGCATGATACTAGTGCCCTGATCTCAGATCCACTCACCTACTCTCAGCCTTGGAAGGCAGGGTGAATTTGGTAGCTGCTGACTGAATAAACCGTGTGGGAGTATGTCTTTCAGACACAGATGGTATTAGTCCTCCTAAACTAATGAGATCTTGGCAATCATGAGGGGGACAGGAACTGGGGGAGGGGTGGCTAATCCCAAATGAGAAGCCAGCGCTTAGCAGTGGATTGCAGGGGAAAGAAATCCAGTTAACAAAGACAGACTTTTTGCAAAAAAATTTTATTTTTTTTTTACTTGCTAGTGGGACTGAGTAATTTTGGTTATTAAAAAAAATACTGATTCAACACTTCTTTTTTCAAATTACACAGCTCTGTTAAAGAGAAATGCACAGTCTGCTGGTGGCATCAATCTCCTTTAGTTCTGCTAAGAGATAGAAGTCACAAAGAAGATGGCAGAACATAGTTTTCATTAACATCAGCAACCAATCTGACTGCTACATAGCAAACGGTAATTGCACCAACCAGCCTTCCTGACATCTCAATAGTCCCCTTTCCAGGACACTTCTTGTCATTTTGTATCTGGGAGGATGGGTTTGTTCCTGTGAAATAAACCTACCTGGTGATGAACCTGCACTGATTTCTTAGATGCCTGAAGAGGATAGGGGCCCAAATCCTATTAGTTCTCAGTAGAGCTTAGGTTTTACTGAAGACTCCTGACTTGTTCCCTCATGAAAGCAGACCTGGAGATATGAGTCAACAGCCATTGATGGCAGTAGAAAGATTCTCATCCATTTCATTGGAGGCTTGCCTAGACTCTAATTAACTAATAAAATGGCTTTCTTAACAAGGGTATAAAACCCCTTTCTGCTTCAGAAATACCTAGAAAATGAAAATGAACAAAGCACTATGGGAAGACTAGAGGTAATCAGTGATTCGGAAATCTTCTTTGGAGAAGCTTGAAAGTTTTTTTCAAACATTATTTTTAGCAGTCACCCTAGAAATTCCTGATTTTTTTACATAATTTTGAATTCTGCTCTTGTATTGTTTATCCCTCCAGTTATCTGCTTTCGAATATGGATGAATCCGCTGATTGAAAATTAGATATAAATATCCACGTGCTTTATATATTTAGTAACAAACATATACACACGTATGTACAGTGTATTTGCATTGTTGCCTGGGAACAAAATGCCTATTTTTAGTTAATATCAGGTGATTTTAATTTACAAGAACTACCTAGCCTCTCAGCATTTTAAAGAGCATACACAGAGGCACCTGCATGCTTCCAACATTTGATGTATCATTAAATATGCCTTCTCACATTTGGCACATAAACCCTGATAAAGTTTCACCTTTTAACGAAATAAATGACTCAATTAACAAGATGAAAAACAGCAGTGTGGTGGCAGACCCTCTTGGTGGCAAAAAAAAGGATAAAAAAGAATTATCTCAGCAGGGTGTTAATACAAGGAGCGCCACAACACACAGCGGGCACCTGGTTTGACTGACAGCCACCCAGCAAAGCTGACAGATTTGTCAGCTTGCTGACCGCTGGCTTGAGTCTCTCGCACCACCCTAGGAATAAATTGTTGCTCAGGAATGGCTGGGCAAGCACTCACTTGTCTCTGTTAATCTAATTGAATTTTTTTAAGTTGTTTTCATTTTTATCTGCTCCTGTGTGGAAATGTTCGTTCCTGAAGCAGCAAATTTTGGCACCCTCAGATGACTAGCTTCCTCACAGTGCTGCTGTATTTTGAAGGACGGCACAGATACAGGGCCAAATTAATCTCTCAGCTCCCAGGGCTTGAATGGATATAACTGAGATAGATAGATACAATTTGACTTACCATGAGGGGAAATTGCCTTTTTTAATGGGACTGGAACTTAGGACATCTATACTCAGAACCCTGTTTCTTCATAAGGTCCCAGCTGACAAGGAGCACAGTTCATGCATAATATATTCTGTATGGCCAGAAACCAAGGAAAAAGAAAAGTTGGAGAATCATTATTCCTTCCCTTGAAGTGAACATTCAAGGAAATCTTCATGTGAACATCTGCTGTCCTGTTCAATGGGAAATTAAGAAAGCAGTACGGATGCATATGGAGAAAACTGGGACATTGACTCAAAGTCAGTTCAGTACAGTAAAGTAGGGATGAGCCTTCCAATCAACTGAAAATCTGGCTAAGCAAAAGTAGCCAGAGAGGAGATGATCAAGAATTGCACAAAATCAATCTGTTGGATGTCACAGTTTCTGAGCTTAGTAGATATAAAATCACAACCTTTATTATATAATTCATGTGCCTACATGAATGACATCTTTATTATTGTATGCTGTGTCTCTCTATGCATTGCATATCATTAAGCACCCAGAATATATGTAATCAGTCTAGATCTACCATTTACAAAGTTTTTTTAAAGTATGACATACAAAACTAAATATGTTCGGGGTTGACGCAATGCTGGTCTCCCAAATGCTACCAAAAAAGGCCAGGTTGTTTCTAATAAATCTTCTGAGATATTATAAAGAAGACTTAATGTTGGATCTGTTCTGAGGCACTGAATTCTGACTGAAGGAAGATGTAACTAAAATAACTTGGTGATAGTTTTTACTTGTGTAAGACAGTTTTGCTTTTATCCATGTATCAAAGAAGTATTAAAACTTCAGTGCTCAAAAGCCTCATCTAATTTCAAATGGCAGTGCTCCTACTCACATGACAAAACCCTAAGTTTAGCTCTTCAGTTCCCGTGAATGAAAAATATCTATTTTCAAGCTGAGCATTTCATATTACCTAAGTACCAAAATGTCTTTGTAATATTCCCTAAGAATGGACAAGTCTAGCACTCATTTAATTCAAGGTAAATAGTGTCATGCTACTGTCACAATTATAGGACTCCATACCGGTTTTCATCGTTCCTCTCTGTTGTGATTTTAAAGAGAATATCTTTTTATTTTTCCTCTACTTACTGTGGTGAAGTTCTGCTTTCTCTAATCAAACAATCCTCATAAAATCGATAGGGTTGTTTGTTGAATCAGATTATATTAAAACAGAGTACACACATGTGAGCCTGACCTTCAGCTAAAAACTTTCATGATACTTAGAGAGGTGATTATTTCTAATATAGATTAGGATTTGCACTGCAAACTGTCAAGAAATGCCAGGATAAATAAAGTATGCATTATTTTCCTGTCTATTGAATAAACTCTAGAAGAAAAGTGTCTTATACTCTGCAGTAAATGGGTTTGTATTTGCTTTAACGTTGTTATTTACTGACACCTTCTTTGGAATAGATCCGTCAACAAAACATGTGAATAAAGAGTTTGGGAATATTTCTTTAATTTCCATACAGCAACACCTTCAAAAGGTGTGTAGTGACAAGTGGAAGGAATTAAATTTGATAGGTCTTTCTCAGAACCAGTTGACAGTAGTACTGAAAATAAACCTAAGAGTGAAATATGAACAAAACTCAGGTAGTTCTAGCACTAGAAATTACTAGTTTCCAGCATTCATTTAGAAAATCATTCAGATCCACATCTTTTGTATAACTGATCATCAGAATGGATGATACTAATAGGAAAATCTATTTTGCTTTACTACAAATATCTTCTTTTTTCCTTTTTTTTTTAATTTTAATTTCTTTTAGTTATAGCCATCTTCACAGAGAGAAAGAGGGATAAAAATGGTTATTTTTTAAAGAGACTGCAGTTGTCTTCCAGAAGAACAGGGCACTAGAAGTCAAGTTCTCAATACTAAAAATCAGAATTTTACATTGATCTTCATGTGATTTTGAATAGACAAATACATTAGCTTTCCCTGATTATGTGTGTAAACGCTTTTTTTTTTTCCCCCTTTCTAATAGTTCTGAACAAAGTCTCGGGGTAAAGGGAGCAGTACATCAATAGCCCTGAACAGGAACTGATTCAATGCCCCTTAAGCTTGAGGATAGTTTCTCTTTGACCACAATAGCAGAAAACATTCTTACACAGAATGTGCAGACACACCAAAAGTTCATGTGGTATAGAAATGTTCTTCAAGAAGACATCTTCCTAAGCAAACGCTTCCCTTCTCAATGCTATTTGCTCTGTACAAGATTCGGTACCAGGTGAAAACATCAAGTCCCTTCAGGTTTATAACACAGTATTCACAATTAAATGAAATAACAGGTAAGTGTGGCTTAGGACAGCTAAGCATTTTACAAACACTGCAGAGAATTCAGCATTGTGTTTCCTGCGAAACACTATTTCTTAAAGCATAGAGGTCCAGTAAAGGTGACACATTTCAAAAATGCTGGAGTTAGGAGTTATAAATAAATACGGGTTTACATACACTTTCACATACACACTCAAATAAATGAAGAAAAAATATGTATGTTATTCTGAGTTAAGTAACATTCAGTATCCCTATCCAGGAAAATTTTACTCCATACTGAAAAGAATATGCGTGTGACAACAAAAATGGCATTAAGTCTTGGTTCCATGCAAGTTAACGGACAAACTCTTATTGACTTTATTAATGGGCAGCTTTCTTTGCACCTATGCAACTCAGAATGCTCCTAAGTAAAAGTGTATTACTGTTTAGCTCACTTGTCCAAATATGAACACAAGTATTAGGCCCAATTCACCACTGAGTCACTGACATTATAGTTATACATGGAATAGTTTTGCATTAAGTTAATTATTCTCTTTACAAAATAGGAATTATTTCAAAATAAAAGATGCTATGATCAGTCTCTGTCTGCTCTGTCTGCCTCTGTGCTTCTGCCTGTAAGAAAATTCAAATCACTGGAGATGACTCTCTAGCAAGTTTAATTTCATTCACGTGAAATGAGTTGTGTCTGATTTCTTCAGGAGGGAATACAAAAGGCAGCAGAAAACTCTTTCATATTTGTTCTTTCTCATTTTGATGGGGTCCTAAAAAGACAGTTTGGTGCCTTCCTGTACTGTAAAATATTTAAGTTTCAGGAATATCATCCTGAAATATCATGTGGGATACAAAACCAAGAGCAAATGACACATGCAGGTCACCACAAAATACAGAAGACAGATCAGTGAATAACACTTGCAGTGACCTTTATGCACAAATGCACAAAAGGAAAAGAAAACCACAAAACTTTTACAGAACTTTGTGGTCCACTTGCGGAAATTCAGCCTGTGCAAAAAGGATCGATTTAATGTGAAAACTGCTATCGCTGATTTGCCAAGCTGTACTCGTATGAACTGAAGTGTTAAATATCTTATGATATAACAAAATTCTCTGATATTTGTTCTGCAGAAATTTGGTTGAAATCTTTGCTTATAAAACACGTGACGCTCATCCATCGTTATAAGAATCAGAACCATGTTCAGGAATCACACACTGTTTTTCAATTTTGTATGCAAGCAAAAAGAAATATGAAACAGAATTCAGCACATGGATGAATAAACCCGTAATTTATTAGATCGTTTCTTCTCTGATCAAGGGAATAGCTCAAAGAGAAGAGGTCAGAAGGACTAGCGCTGTTAATATGCAATTGATGAAATCCTCAAACACATATTGATCCACTTTTTATTACATTTTTAAACCCTTGACTGTGAATATTTCCCAATAAGACAATAACTATAGCAAATATAATTTGCTGTTCTTAATCACAGAAGCTGTTCTTCCCCCTAAAGATCATCACAATGAAGATATTTACATCCTATACACAATGCGAATTTGCCATAGATTGCATTTCATATACTGCCCTCGTTTTCACATTTGTTTCTTCAAGCGTATCATCTCTATATTTGACACTATCTGTACTAACATATTTTAGTCACACATGGAAACCCCAAACAAACTTCCCTGACAATATAAATTGTTACTACAAAATTGCATAATAATGCATTAGACCTCTACCCCCTAAAAAACCTTCACTGCCTTATTCATTACTTAAATAAAAAGAAAAAGCCAAGTTAACTGTCAGGAGGTTTTTTCTCAGAGCTGTAGAATTTCACAAGGAATTCAATCTACAGGGAAAATTGGGGATAGCTGGTCGCTCAGACAGGCCTGCCTGGGGAAAGTCTTTCTACCACTTGTGTTTGACACAGCTTGAGGCGAAGCAGGTTGTATAGGCCTTGACCCAGCAAGGTCATCATTTTGTGAGCAATTCTGAGGCCTGACATCTGCTGCCTGGCTTTGAGTAAAAACCAGACCCCCTTAGCCAAAACAGAGGCCTGCATAAAATAATCCCTCAGCAAGGATCCTAGACTTCAGTGAAAAGGCTAAATGGCCCTCTTTTTGTCTGGGTGTCCAGGCTTTTTAGTCCTTCCTCGTCACGTAGCAGAGAGTGCAGAACAAAACCATTCCCAGAATGCAGATAAAGGCCATATTCTCACAACTCCATGCCATAACTTCATCACCTCATGTGGGACTAGCATTTACGCTCTGGGTGCATGGCTTTGCAAACAAAAAGGATGGGCATGCAGTAGCTCAGAAAGGAGAACACTCTTCTTCTAAAAATTTATTCATAATGGTGCCTTTTCCATTACAGTTGGGCTTTTTGTTTAGTTTGCTCGTTGGTTGTTTTTGTTGGTTTTTTTAATCCATTGTACCAAATAAAGCATGTGTCGTGTATGTGCTATTTAAAAATTATAAAGACTACATAAAGAAGTGGGAGACCTGAGTCTCAGACTTTCTTTTTCTCCAGATGGGACAAGAACTCAGAGGAATGTGGTGACCCATATAGAGGTGGCTTTAAGCCTTGGCTGCCACTTGATTTTGAATTATATTGAAAGTCTTTCAGTCATTCTAGCATCAGAAATTGCCTGTTGGAAGGCATCTGATAATAACCTGCTTTCAGGGAAACTCCACAGAGCAAAAGTGATACAAGGGCTGCCACTGGCAGGACATGTGGAGTGACATGAAAGCCTACCTAGAGAACAGGTTCTAGCTGTTAGTATTGTTTTCTCAGAGACAAGTTAAAGCCCTCTTGAAGTAAATAAATCGTATAGCAAAGGTGAGGGAAGCCCCTCAGTTTTTCTACAACAGAAATAAGTTTTTTCTTCTTCTAACCCCCACAGCTCCTTCTAGCCCCAATCACAAGCAAAAACTAACTCCAAAACAAAGTGATTCTGAAAAATTTATTTATTTTACAATCAGAACACACAGTCTGGGTATTTTATTCTAAATACCCAGTGATGTCTCCCTTTGGCAGCTGCAATGCTGCAACTGTGTAGTGATGCTTACTGCATCCTAGTAGAAGTTTTTATCTATGACACGGTCTTCCTCATCATTTTCTCTTTATTCATGTCAACACAGGACAGAAGGTGGAATGAGGACCACAGCAAATGTGTCCTACTGCTACTTTAACCTGTCAGTCTCTCCTAGTGCTCATAGCTCAGTTCCCCAAGAAACAGTCATAAAAGCCTCCAGCCAACCTGAGGCACCCTTATGCACCTCCTCCCAGGGATCTGCTTGTCCTTGTGAAACCTCAGGTCTAGCAGCAAACTCACCAGTCACATTCATAAAGCACTTGCCTGACACGGCTTCTTTATAGATGTGATGGGCCATTACCTAAGGAGATGGCTGGATAGGAACTGCAAGCATGGTAAGAGATCACAAGCTCCTGTAAATCTATTTGGTGGCAGGGAATAATTTAAGGTAAAATATCAGTGTGAGCTCAAAAGATCAAACTCAATCAGTAAATTTAGACAAAAATTAAGTAAATTTCTAAATCTCCAAATGCATAAAGCCCTACAACAGTCTTCCAGACAAAAAATATATTGTTTCACATTAACATTGACTAAATTGTGGAAAGGGTTTTATAACTAAATGAGAGAAAACACAAGGATAAAAAATTAAAGCTCATTATATGAATTCTTGGATTGGATAATATCACAGTGTGTCAAGGGGAGTTGCACTGCATTTACAGTATACTATAAATCCCAAATTCAGTGTCCTGTGGTTGCCTTGTGTCTGTTGGATGCTAAATGTTGAGGTGTTTCATTGATCTGCTATGTAGGATTCCACACTAGTTGTGTAGCAGAATTCAGGTCATTGCAGACACCCAGGTACTAGCAATGTTTCAGGACTATTCCAGTGCCTCCCTGTAACAAATTATAGTTGTTAATGTTGGTTTTCATTAAGGCCCTTAAATTTGTTTAGGATATTGACAAGCAATTGAATAACCAAGAGGTGAGGAGTTAATGACATATGGACCCTTCTGAACTAAATGGCTGTAAGTTGCAGTTGCAGAAACTGAGCAGACAATATTCCCAGCTATTCACCTGCCTTATGTCCATAAGTAAGTGCAGATAAGGGATGCAACATGGACAATTTGGGGATGGGATAATTTGAATCAAAGAAAAGGGAGAGTTAAATCCCTGCATTAATGGGAAAATCAAGTAAAGAAAGACGTCAGAGAAAGCTGACGATCATTACCAAGGTAGAGTAAGAAAATTCAGTGTCAAGGAAACAGTGTGTTTATGAACACCAGTTACTTTCACTGTTATGCTAACTGCCATGAATACATTCCTAAAGCTTTTCAACCGAATGCAGTCCTCACCAGCCCAATAACATTAGCAATAGCATTGGAAACAGGCTTTCAGCAAATAATAAATTTTTACACATGAAAAATACATTCCAGGGAGGTTCTTTCCTTGGTTTCTGCTAATTCTGGGCTCTCACTTGAGCTTTCCTTGAGGAAGGGCTGAGAGACAAATTTGAAGAGGTGTGCAGTGCAGAGAGGGGATTATCATTCCACTGAATGTCACAAAAGGGCCTATCACAGAAATAGTGGTACATTGGTCTAGAGAGGAATGAGCATATTAAGAGTAAAAAGAGACAACAAGAGAAAAAGAACAGAGAGCACCCGTAGGATGATGGAAACCTTTATAAAATCAGAATTTCTTTAGTTGGCCTATTATTCTGAGCAAGGGACAGCTGTGTTCAGATAGCAATATTTAATGTTATAAACTCCTTAGTTTTACTCAGATACTGTAAGACTAGGCAAATAAACTCATCAAAACAGCAGAACATCAAAGGCCAAAGATTTTCTGAGAATTGCCTAGGAGCTTCTAGGCAAGATTCCATACAATATTTTTAACCTGGAGTACCCAATATGCACACAGCTATTCACCTTCCAGCACATCATGCTCTGTCCTTTTGTCCTCTTCTCCTCTTGCAGAAAAATCCAATCAGATTTTACTAGCACAGGATACACTGCTTGGATTCTCCCTACTGCCAAATCAGATCAAAACAAGGATCTCAATATTTTTGTTCTATAAGTATAAGTCCTGTCATTTTTATTAACAATTATAGACTCTCTAGCCAATGTCTATTGATCTTTGGTAAAGGCTCAGGGCAATCAGACGAACAATGTCGAACTTGATAACCAGGGTTCTTTCGGAGAAACTATGACAATGCTAACAGAAGTTGGTCTGTAAACACATTGACTACATTGGTGAGTAGTATATTGGGCAGTAGAATGGTTTTGAAGTACCTGTATGTGGGGGTTCTCTCCTCAAGAAAATCTGCATTTCAAGGAAATCATTCAATGGTTCCTATAAACAGGAACATGCTTTTAAGTGAAGGTAACATCCTTATGAACCTCTGCTATCACACAAGGATTGTCATTCGATGTGTGCATTCAGCACTGTGGGTGGGTATCCTGCACTCCTTTCTATTACTTAAAGTCTTTAGGTAATGTGGGATTCTGCGCTTCATGCACACTGGGACATACACAGAAGTACAATCACTCTGTATCTGTACACCAAGCTTTGACACTGGCATAATTTCTCTCTTACTATGCCACAGCCCTTGCCTCTTCAAAGTTGTTGGTTTCACTTTAAAATATGGTGATTTATTATGAATTAAAAAATTGTCTGTACTATGATGTTAGCTAGGCAGGAACACTTCTAACAAAAATCAAAATCAAAATCTTTCAGGATTTTGGTTTAAATCTGTAGACTACTAAAAATACCAGCAGACAAAGCATTTCTACTAACAAGATATTATAATAAAGGACAAGTGAGATTTCAATTCACAAAATCTGGAAGTTTGGTGTCACTTGAGAAAAGGTAAAAAAGGGATCCTAGACAGTCTATTAGGCTTTTCTCTTTGAGCTTGGTGAGGAATTTAAGGGACTGATATGATTGGCCTCAATCCCACTGCGTGTGATAGAGAGATAGAGGGATCAAAGAAATGGAGCTGCCATCTACCACTTGTTTTCCCTGCCAGGCCAGGAAAGTGTGATAGCAGAACAAACCAAAAATTTTTCTTCTCAACATGACAAGTTCCCTAAAATCAGGATACGCGACAGTGTGCCTAAGGGGAAAGAGATAGAAGAGGGATGCCTCATCTGGCAGAGAATGTTTTCTGAGAATAACGTCTTCCATCCGTTAACACCATCAACTGCCTATTTGTCTCCCTGTCTGTTTCCCTAGTCTCCCTGCTAGACCAGATAGGCTTATCCCAACATAGCACTCTTTCTCCTGTTCCCTGGAAAGCCTGTTCCCTTCAAATTCCCGGGTAACTTCTTGTTATTCAACCAATTTATAACTCCTACATATTTTCATGGCAGGAGGGACCTTTTCACTAGTTAAAGGGTAAAGGAAAACGTAGGTTCACTATGCAAGTACTGAACCCTTCTTTCTGTACTTCAGATGTCACTTGATAAAGCTGCAAACATTTTAAAATTATTGTGTGGCACTGACGCTTTTCTAACTTACTAATACTGTATGATATGTTGTCTATCTTTCGTGGCAGTTGCTGTAGTGCACTTTGTTAATAACTTTAAACAAATTTGAAGTTCTTCTTGCAATGTGCTTTTCTTAGATTTGTATTGATTTAAAAAAAAAAAAAAGAAACAAACAAAATACTTACTAAGGTTTTTGTTGAAAAAAGTGACCTGATAAGATTTTTATATTAAAAAAAACCAAAACAACAAACTCTTCTACAGATTTGTGCACATAATAATTATGCACTGATTAATTGGATTAATTTCCTGGATGATCAACTCATGATAGGTACTTTATAACGTAGCTACAGAATGATGGCTCTTAACAGCCACATGACGTAGTATGCTTCCTAAATCTGGCCCAGCTGGCATAGAGAAGGAAATGAGCCAGCAGAGAACAGACAGTAAGTGTATTGTTGTCTAGAGCTGTTCTGATCCAGAAGCTGGTAAATGGCTTGATAAGAAAGATGGGGGAAGGTATCAGTGACAAGTAACTACAGATTATGAGGACAGCCTCTTCTACAGAGGGCACAGTCACCGGTTTTAATTGCCTGTTCTCAGGATCTCCAGGGAAGCTACAATTTGGAAAGAGAAGTAGTGGTATTTGGAAATTATACTGTCTCACTTCCATGCAATAGGTCCATATCCATAATTGGCAATAAACGTTCAGTTTGTATTACAGAACACAGTACCACTGCACGCGCTATGGTATTTACCAGTCTTCTACCATGCCTTTAACATTCCAAGCATTTCCAGGAACCAAAAGATTAGTAACAGTGGGAATGGCAGCCTGGGTGACTGGATCAATCTACAGAGCCTCAGCCGGATTGTTAAACATCCAACAGCTTCTTGTCTGTCATGCACATCTTCCTGGGAAAAAAAAAAAAAAAAAGAAAAAAGAAAAGAAGTTATTTTTTGCTTATTTACTGGAGTCCTCCTGCCCATTGGCATCATATTGCATCAAATGCATGATGGTATTCCCAGCCTGAAATCCTGTCAGAATTGCTGTGACAATGCAAAATAGTCACACCAATATGGAGCTCCACCTTTCCCTTTGTGTTCTTAGAAGCCATCCTTGAACCCTGATCCTGTGCAGTCACCCTCCCAGTATTGCTATACTCAGTGCTGTTGACAAGTTGAAGTATTCTGGGGACAGACGTGATCCACAGCCTATTTGGGGCACTGAAGAAATGTGCTGCATGGTGGAGGAGCATGTGAGGTATCTTTGATAGACACTCTGGACATGCAGAGAAGCTGAACCTGTCTGTGCTAGCACAGAGAGCTATCATTTCGTTACCTTGACTTCGGGCTAGAAAAGGGTATTTCAATACACAAATTGGACATTTGGGGTTAGCAGCAAAGCTATGTGGGAAAACAACATGTCAGAGAGCAGCATGCTACAGTGTAAATTCTTTGGAAGAGAAATTAATTCCTGTTTCTGCAAGAGTGAAAATTCCCCAGAAATGTTAACGACATCCTTATAAAGGATGATACATATTTTTTAATAGTGATGCAGGCTGGTTTGTACTGGTAAGATTTGCCCATATAGGCAAAATCTTGATGTCACAAAATGTGTGTGTAAAAAGCGAGATGGGGAAAGCAGTCATATTGCTAGATGCATCTCAATTTTAAACCAAAACAAGTGTGTTTGAGCAGTTTTTCCTAGTCTGTCAAGGAGTTTCAAACCCTAAAGGTATATGAGCCTGTTCCCTTTCTCCTTAGGTACAATTACTAATCTCTCTCACTACTTTTTTCAAAGATGCAGCCTACTTACTTACCACATAAAATGCAGAAACTCATACTATCATGGTTTAGCTTTAGAGATTTACATTAGAATCAGTGAACCTTATTTTAGCACAATATATATGGTGAGCAGTGAGAGGAGACTGGGTTTATTCCCCAGATAAGTCATTTATTTCTTTCCTCAAAGAAAAATCCAATATCCTGAGATCAGATGTATATTGAAGCTTTGGTGGAAGGAAAAAAAAAAACCAAACAGATTTAGGTTGGATTAACGAGTTCAAATTGGACAGTGACTATCTGTATTCCCCGCAGAGATGACTCCGTACATATTGCTTACTGTATGCCACGTATGAGACTTGCTTAAACATTTCCCTTGAAGAGGTACATGGCCTGAACTTATTTACCTGGCAAATAATTTATGAAACCTTGTATTTCTTTCCATGTCAAAGTTTTATTGTCATATTGTTTAATGCATTTG
>NW_009930373.1:0-5864 GCF_000696875.1 Nestor notabilis | reverse complement strand
CAGCGTTTCAGACCATGAAACAGAAGTAAATATCACCAGAAAGTCTGTATATGTTCAAACCCCTCAATAAACAGTTTAGGAAACTGGAAGATTTTATGGAGTTATTCTTTTTTTCTTTTTAATCAATAACATCTGAAGGTTGTTATAATCATTTTATTGCAAGGAGACCAGGGAGGAGATTTCAAATGGTCAAATTGGCATTTCTAACTGGTGACTTTTTTCTCAGCCAACCATCTGCCAAAATCTGAAATTATTCGGACTTTTTGGGAAAAATGAAAAAATGTAAAACCTCATATTTCAGTAGGCATGAGGCAGAGGCACTATTACTATATTTTTCAGCCAGTTCTACATCCATGTTTCCAAGTCCCATGATGATCAGCAACCTTCCCGTGCCCATGGCATCCATCCTCTCTCCTTGCCCCTCTCATCTGGTTACAGATTAAGCCCCCTCTACTGATTTCTTTCTAAAACACTTACACAGCTGCCACCACAGGACACCTCAGGGCTTTTGTGAGGTCTGACCCAAAACGATTACTCTGTGACACGGGATCTTTATGACTCAACCAAGCAAGAAACCCAGACCTCAAGTCTGAGTTTCACAATCACAAGATTTTCTTTTGTCTGTCAGACAGCGGGGTTGGAACTAGATGATCTTAAGGTCCTTTCCAACCCTAACTATTCTATAATTCTATGAATTACTCAAACTCGAGATTCATCTACTGACCTGATTTAATTTAGGATTTTGGGATAAAAAAAATCTTTTATCTTATACATAATATCTTTGGCAAAATGTAGGAACCATTCAATGGTGGTATACTAAGAACATTCTGTAATAATAAAAGCAGCATTGGGGTGCATGTTATCAGAATTAAAATGGAAGCCCAGTCATCTGGCAATGATCAAGACCTCCACTTGCCGAAGTCCTAACAAAAAGGTGTCCTATACATCATATTAGCTACAATCTCACTTAAAGAAGGAGACAAAAAATTGATGTGTGTAGCTGAGTAGAGACTGTGGAGACAGTGCAATCGTAAGTGGTCAGTACAGTATGCAGTGGCCTCAACAGTTTAAGTACTTCTGAATTCTTCCTAGAAAGGAGCAGGTCAATCACAGGCATCAGAGCAGAGGGGATGGGAAGGAGATCATCTACTCAGAGGTTTGTCACTGAACAAGGACACAGAAGAAAGCAACTTGAAATTCTGACTTTAACCTTCAAAAAAATTATTTCTTATACAATAGCTGGTCCAGGAGTGGCCCTAGGGTGCATTCAGACATGAATAGTTGCACAGGGTGCCATTGGTGGAGATGCTATGCTTGGGCATAAACTCTCCCACCTCTGCTGTTGCCAAGGACTGGGCAAATGGCTTCTGTGGGCAGCAGCAGCGTGAAAGCCACACGCTTTCAGCAGAACATAATCTTAAATGACTCCTCCTCTTTTTTTTTTTTTATTTTTGGGTTGCAGGATGCCTCTTATCTGAGAAAACATGAGTGTAAAAAGATGCATGCTGGAACCTAAACTGCAGGTGTTTTATTGAGGGCACCATCTTGGTCGGGTTGGCACTAGTTACAGTTTCACCCTTTTGCTCAGTGGTTTTATTTATAAATTATCCTGGAGGGGAGGGAGCAGAAAATATCAGCACATATGGTATGTGAAATCTCCTACTGCTTGGAAACCCCTGAAATGCTTAGGTACAACAGGGCATGCTTAGGGCTCTGAAAATCTTGCCTTTTGCCATTTTAAGCCAGGCCTTTAACATTATTTTAACGGACTTGTTTTGAATTTAATTATGCATCTGTTGTATAATACACTTACAATAAATACCTCTAGTTATTGCTCCTTAAAATCCCTTTCTTTCCAATATTGACTGCTCTAATTTACTTTTATGCAAACAGTCTAGTCAGATTTAATAAAATGTCTTAGTAGCATGTTTAATGACATCATTCCCCCTAGGGACAGTTGGGAAAATGACCTTCCATTTTGCGAAAGAAGAGGATTAATTTTTATTGTCTGCCCCAGTTAATGCGTGTTTAGACATAAAGGCCCGATCAATATGACAGAGAGTATAGTGATTTTACTCACAGTAGTTTCTAAATGGACATTTCTTGCTAATCCATTTTTATAAATCACTTTAAAGGCCTTATTGATCTTTAATTGGGAGTTACACCTAATCACTCTAGTGAAACGCATGGCTAGTTCGAAACATTTTAACCCTTTCCACACAACTCTTTAAAATTCGTATCATAAGAATTTTTGCCCTCTCGTCCCCTTCAACACACATTAAGCAGAATCCTTAACACCCGAATAGACCTTACGCAGACCATGACACACCAGACGAATAAGATACTAGGGAGAAGGTTATACCAAAAACTGTAATGAGACAATACTGTATGTGTGTGTCAAAAATATATCCATATAGAACTTGGCGGGCAAAACATATTTCTTTGGACTTAAAATACAAATGCACGAAACATTTTGGGGAGCTACACTATATGATAGGCTTCCATTTCTGACCTTGCCAAGCTTATAATCATAGTTGTTAACTATTCCTTTCTTTTATTAATGATCAAGTCATGTTGTAAAACTGTTCAAACAAGCATACAAACACATGTTTGAACAAACATATTGCTTTGTGGAGAAAGTTCAGTGAAATTTAGAAACTCGTAAATGGATCTTGTAATTTTGTATTGTACATATAGTCCTAGGAATCAGAATGGATTACAGTTCTTTCAATTAACATGATGCAACTGTTCTTGTTGTGTGATTCATGCATGTCTTTATGTGTTTGTAGATGTACAGTGGTAGGAAATGTATACATGCACACTACTATATAATATTATAAAGATACATCAGTATTTACACAATGAAAAAAAAAAAGCTCAATGTATTTGTAAAGTTTTGAAACTGTATTTTTGCATCCTTTCAAAATTAAAAAAAACAAGTCCTGAATGCCAAGATTTTATTTCCATCTCACCAAAACATTTTTTTGAACTGAATAGTAGCTTATGATCTATACAAACATTCTAGCATAGTTATATGATAATATTTATACTCATACACCAGAAAAATGTCTTAATCTATTTTTACTATGTAGCATTTTGTGAATGATTCTTGAAAGAAACCCTGCAGTTGTGGAGTAGACAGCACTGGATTGGAACCTATTTTATAACTTATATAGTTGCACAAATGGAAAACATCATAAAATGTTAAACTTTCATGGTTACCACATTCATATAGATTTCTGGATAATGGTTGAATTAATTTAAAAGGTATTTAAGAAAATGTCCTCCTTGACTGAGACTTTCCAAGCCAAGAAAACCCACAAATGCAGTACTTTGCAATCACAATGTTTATATTATTATCACATCAGTAATATTAGCCTTTCCCTAGGACACTAAAACACCATCTTGAGACAGAGAAAAAGGATTTGGAAATAATTATTAAAGTCCACTGGATAGATTCAATCTGCTTAATTGCTACAACTTCTGCGTTTCCACCATGGTCTTCTACAGGATTTGCTTTCATCAAGGATCCCTGTATCAGAACAAAGACTGACACAGCACACTTGCCTAGGGCTTTTGTCTGTAACTGGAACAACCTGGAACTACATTGTTCTCTTAACAAGTTCACAGACCTTTGACTGAAAGGCTAATGGATACATCTGGGCAAAACCCAGTAATGGTAAAGATAGCTTTTAATATTTCGAAAATGCATTTAAACAAATAATTGTCTATATTCTGCTACCATTTCAAGTAAGTATAGCCATTTCCCAGTTCAAAACTATATAGTGGCATAAACTTCTAGAAGCAAGTGAAAGAAAACCTCTTTTTTTTTTTTTTTCCTCATTTTTAAATCCATTTTGTTTTTTCTTCCTTTGAAAAAAACATGGAGTGGAAAAAAAAGAGGAAGGTGATTCAAGTACAATTCTGGAATGCTCCTGGAAAGCTTCTGCCCTGCAGCACCACATGTGCCCATTTTCTCCCAGAAAAATAATAACCAGATGCCAGATTGCACTTGTAAAGCTGAAGCTGATAGAGTGAAAGATGCACCATCATTTTGAAAACTGGCATAGACTCTGTTGTAGCTTTTAACTATGATTCTGATCAGTCATTTAGGAATATCTATTTCTGAACATACTTGCTAAGCTAATTTCAGAGGTAAATACTTCTGAGTATTTTTGGTGAGTGAACGTCTCACGTCTATTGCAATGATAAATTCCAGCTTTTTTCAGAAGAACAGCCAAAATCTCTACATTTAAGACTGGCAAAAAGTGAGTAGGACTTAAGCTGGATACGAGCTCCAAATAGAGCTGGCTACATATGCAGGGGAGGGGATATCCCATCTAGAAACTGGGCAAACCCTGTCCTGCTTTAGAAATAACTTCAAAATAACCCTGATGCCTAGTGATCTACCTCCCATCTGAGCAGCCAGTGACTTTGTGAAAAAGACTAATCTAACTGATAACTTACACAAGACGAAGAGTCATTAGGATTTTGCTTTCGGTGCAGTGAGGACTTCACATCTATGAAAAGTGCAACCAGCACTTGGCTGAAACAGAAACAGCAGCAGTTTCTATTGTGGAGAGGGAGCCTGTGTTGAGGGAAGAGGGAGGTGCAGAATTCAGCGCAGATACTTAAGTGATCGGGTCACATATTCTATGCAAAAGGAGACAATGGAGTGGAAACACTTATCCAAAACTTTAATCAAGTCTAAGCACTTGGAAAATGGGTTGAAACATGATTACTAGATGAACTGAATCTTTATACAATATTGGAATCATCTATTTCTTTTGTCAATTGTAGTTACCAGGTGACTATTAATATGACTAGTGTCAAGCAGGTGTTTCTTGGATCTCCTGGACTCTGACTTTTACATAAGTGAACAGAAACATGGTGCTGCAAGTTTTCTTCATTAGCAAAATAATAACATGAGAGTAACAATTTATTTGTAAGACAAACATTAAATAATGGAATCTGAAGTGGAAATGCATATGGGAACATCCTAACATCCTCGGACTGAAAGAAACTATTACAGAAAAGATTTCTGCATGCACATACACATAGAGAATGGTTTTCTTGCTGATGAGGAAATACAGGAATAAGAAGTATTTTTGATCAGGGATTGTCATTCTGTGGGATTCAGAAAGCATAGTTATGTCATTAGGTAACAATCTATAATTAACTCATTCAAATATCTGTGAAGGACACGGCTGAGCCAAGGACAGGAACAGCTATTCCACCCACATGCTCAAATAAAAGCAAACAAAAGTTCTTGCTGTCTGTCACCATAGTCAGAACTTCATGAAAGCTGGCTGTTGTGCAGTTATTATTCTGGACATTATCTCTCACTAGAGAGACTGTGTGAAAAAACTTTATTTCCCTGCACAGAAAACACTGTATTTTAAAGGAAATCTGCAAGTTTAACAACTGAACAGCAAAATTTACTTTAAAATAAAGCAAAAATCAAACCATATTTGAAAAATCTTAATTTCTAAAGTTCTTACCTGTGAGAAAGAAGTGAAACAGTTTGGCAGTGCTACTTTAACTCCTGACTATCAAAAGAGAACAGTAGAGTTGTTTGGCAACCATCTTATCATTAACCACTTCAGCAATAGCAGAGATCCCAGCATTGCTTTGTACTCTTTGTTAGAATACATGTCATAAAACATGGCCAGGAGATGGGAAGAAATGACAACAGGACAGCTTTGAAAAATATGCACATTATATAGGTGTATTAAATGGATACAATGAAACATTAATCAGGCTTTCCTTCTCCTGCTAATCTTTAATCATCACAGATTTACAAGGCTGTTTATAATGTTCCCCAATTTTGGCAAAAATATTTTTTTTATAAAAAATATTTGTTT
>NW_009930372.1:0-5351 GCF_000696875.1 Nestor notabilis | reverse complement strand
TTTGTTGTTTTGGTTTGGTTTGGGGTTTTTCCCCTTTTAGTTTTATATTTCTCTCCTTGTTATTTCCCTTTTCATTTTTATTATTTTTAAAGTATTAGTATTATTTTTACTATTGTTATAGTATTAGTATTATATTGTACTTTATTTTAACTATTAAACAGTTCTTTTCTCAACTCAGGGGTTTTGCTTTTTCTTCTTGATTCTTCTCCCCATCCCTCTGAAGGGGGGGAGGTGACCAAGTGGCTGAGTGGTACTTAGTTGCTTGCTGTGGTTAAACCACAACACTGACTTATTGCAGAGAGAAGCTATCTAATACAAAACCAGCATCTCAAGAAAAGCTCAGGCATTTGCCATTCATCCCAAGAGATTTACCCCTGTCTAGGAATGAGACATCTTTCTTTTGGGACTCATGAAGCAGGTGAGCTGTACAGGAGTGCAATCCTCTGGTCTGCCCTGGTGTGTATTTCCTCCTTTCCCCTTGACTCATGTGGACCAGTGATAAGACTCCTAAAAGTTCTGGAGAGGAAAGATAAGAGAGGGGGCAGGTCTTCTCTACATTCAGGTCTCTCCCTAGGTCTAAACACAGAAGACCCTTTAGTTTGCAGTGGGGTATCATGACCTCCACACATAAAGCTTTTAAGATGAAAGACCTAGGGCTGACAGGGGCAGCATGCTGGTCTACAGGTCTTTCCACCACGTATGCTGTAAGCATACTCTTCCATTGGCACATGATTCCTTAATTTTTCCTTACAGTAAAATGGGTATGGGAAGTTGACCATTTAGCCCTCCCAAGTTATGAAGATATGGACTCTACTATAACCAGTGGATACAAGATGACACTTGCTGGAAAAACTGAAGGAAAAATCCTTTCACCTGCCTACTTTAAGCCCTATGTTGCTCTGGTGGCTGAGCAGCAACTTTCTCTCCCAAATTACAGATGTCAGAGAGAAATAGTGTCTCTGCCTCTGCTCTTCCACTTAATATTTATCACATGATGGCAGAATAAAGAGGAAAGTTTTGGATATTGGAAAAAAGTCTTAGATATTAAAAAAGTTTTAGATATTAAAAGAGTTAGATATATAGAGATTAAGATGCAAAGGGTAAGTCATTGTAGAAGTTGTATATTGAAAAGTACTGGTTTTAATCTTCTGAAGACATATTGTAATAGTTGCCTTCTTGTGGTAAAACAATAAACCTGCTTTAGAATGTAGCATCCTAGCGAGGACGTATCACATGAGAAGCTTTTTATTGACAGCAATTTCATGTTTTATGAAGCTTGCTAAGCTTCAAAGAAGCTAGTCTTCACCTAAACAGTTCCCTAAACTAACTCACTTCTTCCAGAATACAGGTAAAAAAAAGTATCTCAAAAAAGAAAACCACCCATTGGTCATGAAGCTACAGAACTGATATTTTGTAAAGGAGACCAGCAAAGGAAAGAGAAAACACACACAGAGAACTGGCATCCTCAGAAGATGGAAAAAAACCCAACTTTTTAAAGTGTTATGTCTTTCTCCTCATCACTTATCTAACTTATTGAGTCTACCAACAGACTGTCTGGTAACTGTAGAACAAATAAAACAGGGATATATTCCCACAGAGACAGGTGAAAATGTAAGAGAAATTTTTACAATGCTTAAATCTATCTGTATAGATGTTACCACAGTTAATACCATTAATACATTTGAGCACAGCTTCCTCTCTCTTTGGTCAATATATCAAAATACAGTAAGCATTATTTGCACTCCTGGGAGGTAGGTGAGCAGCAGCCAGACATCTCTTCTGTCCCCATGGAGTCAGGCAGATGTCTAGTCACTAGTTGAACTAGTGCAGCTCTTGGCCCAATATGTAGAAATCAGGTGAACTCAGTTTATGTGCTCAGATTTTGGAGCTGATGCTTAATATGCTGATGCAATACTGCATGGAGAATGAGTAGCACCTTGCAAACAATGATCGCACCAGAGGTTTAGAGAGCACAGCTTTCTGAGACAGTTTCATCCATAAAATTCAACCCACAGTTGTTTAAAAAAGGTGTAATGTGCTTTGGAATCTTGATATACCTGAAGAAATGTTATGACTCATGTCATATGTTTGAATTCTTACATCAGTTGTGAACTGTAACACAGCAGAAATTAAGATCCCACTACCAATCACAATTTCTACAGATTATCAAAATCTCATTAAAAATATAAAAATCAGGAGCTATGGAAATGCAGTTGCAGTGAGAGTTCAGGTTTGAATAAGTTTTGTTGAACAGTTCATCCCTTTCAGAAGTTTCAAATCATCCAACTCCAGCAGTTGCTAAGGTAATATAAATACATATATACATATAAAAATATATATATACAAATATATATGTCCTATATACAATTATCATTAACATCTCTTTTAGCTTCAACATCTGGCTTGCCAATTAGACATTATCGGCCATGCTTCACTGTCCTTTATAAACTTAATACAATAGTTGTACTTTTGTTGTGCAGAACTCTGTAGATGTGTAAGTCCAAACTGTGGTAGAGCAACCATAGCTGCTCTGCCAACAACCAGAATGCAGATCATTTTACTTTGTTTGTAGTTCCCAACTGGAATTTGGTGGAAAAGTGATTGCAATAACATTTATTCTGTTTAAATAATTGTTGGATAGGTGGAAATTATCCTAAAACAAATCTGTGCTCTGTGTGTTGCAGTGTCACTGCAGTATTTATCAGAGTATCAGTTCAGTTCTTGCTGGAAACTACTGGCCACTGAGGATAAAATTAATGGAGTCAGAAGATTTAACTCAGAAAAAGCAAAAGAAACAAGCATTCTGTGTTTAATGAAAATAGTATACAACAGCACAATCCAATCCAAAATAGCTGTTCAGACTGTGAACCACATTTGCCTAACAAATAAGCAATAGTTACCTCTCAAGATTAAACTACATTCTGCGTTAAAACTTACTAGTTTAAGGAACAGATTGTACCACTAGGCAGCAAATTAGACATAAGAAAAGCAGGACAATTAAATTGCAGTAGGTTTTACTCCAGATTGTTCTTTTAAGCACATGCTAATGGCCCTCTAATTTCTTTAATGCTTGGTTGAGAAATTGCTCACAAACCAGTTGTACTCATGACAGGAGTAAAGACACAGTTCTGTGGGGCTGAGTAATAAACAACCTTTTTCCTCACACATAAGGTAAACCATATTCCTGATGAAATCATAGAGCATATTGTAATATACGTTATTACACGTGCACTAGATGTGCTATTTAATTTGATATTAAGGATTTGTGTTATCCTACAGGTTCTTGAGTCTGCTTTAACAATAATTTCTGATGAAACTCATTACAACAACATCTTTTTGTCTTCTGTTCAACTGGAAGCACAACTGAAATAACAATAGAACATAGGGTCCCTTTTAAAGCAACTTTGGTCAACCTCACATAGTGGAAGGTGTCGCTGCCCATGGCAGGTGGTTGGAACTGGGTGAGCTTTAAGGTCTCTTCCCACCCAAACCAGTCTATGATTCTGTGATTCTATGAAATACCAGAAGTAGCAGACACCAGCATCAGGGTAGGGATGCCTTTTTCATCGTCCTGTTTTAGATAACAACAGCTTCCATATGGTATAGGTGTTTGTTACACGTCTATGGGATATTTGCCAGTGCAGTGAGAAAAAGCATGTGTCATGCAACTGCACCATCTAGGATCTTCTAGCTCATCTAGCATCTCCGTTCTTTTGTGCCAATTGACTACATCTATTTGTGGTAATTGCTTTCATATGCAGCAACTGATATTCAAAAAGGCATGCTTGCAGCCATCACTGCAATCAGTGAACCCTGTCACACAGCATAAGCAAGGTGAGGATAAGAAAGTGTTTACAAATAGCTTGATATTCCGACAACATCACCAGCAGCTTTGTGTCAGAGTGCCAAAGGACATGAACCTTTAATTAAATCCCTAAATAAACTTGTCTGATTTTCAAAGAACTGAGACTTCTGTAAACTTTTGAAAACCAGGCTTTGGATTTTTGTTCACACAAAACTTCAAACTGGTCTTTGGTCATTTATTAAGATGAACCACATCAAAATCTATGACATCATTTTATTTCTTCTCTCATTCTCCTTACTTATGCCACTGCCTATCCTTTCCTGAAAGGCAGCATTTCATTTGCTAAAGATAAAGGTGTAGTGTTAAAACAAATGAGGATATTAGCAATGGAAGAAAAAAAAGGTTACACTTGGATAGTCTTTAATACTTCAAAATGTAACTTAAAAATTACCTCTTTATCATGACTTTGTTCATTTCAGGAAAAAAAAAAAGAGATTTTTATGCCCAATGTACTCCACTTCTAATGAACTTCTGTTACCGCATTGCAGCACCACACTATCTACCAGTCTGATATTTTAAAATTTGGCAGATTTCCGCTAACAATTTCACTCACAAAAATAGTAGAAGGTCTAGAACATTACTGGCAGCAAGTCTGCACTTTTCTCCACCACTTTTGTCCCTCTGAATCGTTTTGGAGGAATAAAACTTTACCTGTAAGGCTTAAATAGGTCTCAATGAGAAGATACTTATTCTAGTCACAGGACCATAAACTGGCAGCCATAGTTCTGTTGCTTCTCTTGTCACGTGCAATAGGAAAATCCAACTCATTGATACTGAATGTTTCAAAATTAGACCACTGAACTCCCATATCTGGGGATGTTTGCAGACCCTTACACTAATATTAATAAAATTGTTTTCAGACAGTTGCTAAGAAATGGACACATTACACACAAGTGAGCTGAACTGAGACAGAACAATGTCAAAGTCTCAAGGATAATATATGTTAGAAGCATAGCCAAAAGGACAAGGGGTTTATAGGCAGACGGCTGCTTTATCCCAAAAAGAGCTCTGAGTTTAGAGAAGCCAGTTAAGTTGAGCACAGACAAAGCAAAAACAAACTGTTCAGCAACTTCACTAGCTAGGTCGAAATTAGACTTTTTTTTTTCATAGTGCTATGCGTTAAACAGTACACACAATACTGTAACTGGAGGCTTCAGTAATAGCTATGAGAAATCTTAGGGGTAATTTTAGCTGTGTGTTTTTATTCCTGCTTATACTTACTTTGACATACCATCATTTTATTTTACTAGGTACCAAAAAAAATGGTTGTCTTAGATTGAAAATTGTCTTTACACTGTTCAGTAGGTACAATCTAGTTTCATATAAAATTTGCAACTTACCTCCTGCTCACAGCTCCACAGTCAGATTTAGAATTAAAATAAACCATGAAAGAGGACACTGATACTCAAGCCAAATACAGTACGTGGTGAAGTCCACAGGGATTTTTTTTTTTTTTTATAGTTAGGGTTGGAAAGGACCTTAAGAT
>NW_009930371.1:16786-17039 GCF_000696875.1 Nestor notabilis | reverse complement strand
TGGGGGAGCCCGGCCCCGCTGAGGTATGCAGGCTGGGCCCTCCCGCGCCTCCGGAACGACGTGTTCTGGATTCCAATGCGGCCCGGGCAGCTCATGCCATGAGGAGCCGCTTGTGTTCGCCGTTTCTCTTGTTTCTCCTGCCGAGGTTGAGGGGTCCCCATGGAACCAATGGGCGCCCCTCTCCCGGGAGGTTTTTCTAGCGTAGACTGGGATCTCACCCCATTCAGTTCCAGACAGAAAAACAGCCTGTCCT
>NW_009930371.1:0-16766 GCF_000696875.1 Nestor notabilis | reverse complement strand
GTGAAGGGTAAACTCAGGGCAGCACCTCTCCTTCACCTCCCAGCACCATCACACTCACACACCGGACCCCGCGAGAGACATTGCCGGCTCATCAGAACAAAACTGGGACAGCTTTCTGCTCTGTACGTGAAATCATGGTAAATCGGCTGACTCCAAAAGGACAGTTTCACCTTCTTTAAGGGTTGTTCCCTTCCATGTTTCCGGCATTCCCGTGCTGTAGAAAGCGGCAACATGATTTCCGCTAATCGGTCAAAGGAGGGTGGGGGAGAAACACAACGAGCAGCCCCCAGAAAGAAAATGAAGTAGCTGGCCCGTACGGGGATCGAACCCGCGACCTTGGCGTTATTAGCACCACGCTCTAACCAACTGAGCTAACCGGCCTCGCTGGATGACGTTTTACCAGCACTTCTGATCCGGGACCACATGCGGGGCAGGGGCGGTGCCGCCCCGCGCTGAACGGAGACATGCATGTGATGTCTACGTGTGTGCCTTGTACAGCTTCCCCTTCTCTAGCCGCCTCGCTGCAGTGCAGAAGTAGCAGTCTCTCCGTGCCCACCCGCGTTTAGCAGGGCATCGCGACTGCCGGACCTCAAAACAGCGCTCCGTGGAGCACAGGCAAAAACAAGTTGTCAGGAGTGGGATTCGAACCCACGCCTCCAGGGGAGACTGCGACCTGAACGCAGCGCCTTAGACCGCTCGGCCATCCTGACGCTTAAAGCGGTATCTCGGCAAGCTTAGTTAGGCTCTACCGCAGAACCGGCTCGCCCGAGCCCCAAATGCCTCTCCTTAGCACGGCATTGTTAACCCCCATTCTGCTAATTCCTGAGGAGGTTACCATGGGGTTTGTTCTGCTTTACTTCTAATGAGCCTACAGACGATTCGAGAACAGTGAGAGGCAAAGGGAGGCTGCTTTTCGACAAGGGAAGAGAAAAAGGACCGTTGTCAAGTGCATGTGATAAGAATTTAAACAAAAAGAGGCAGATTTATATTAGATATAAGGAAGAAATTCTTCCCTGTGAGGGTGCTGAGGCGCTGGCACAGGGTGCCCAGAGAAGCTGTGGCTGCCCCATCCCTGGCAGTGTTCAAGGCCAGATTGGACAGCGCTTGACCAACCTGGTCTAGCGGAAGGTGTCCCTGCCCACATGAAGTTTAAGGTCCCTTCCAACCCAAATTATGCTGTGACTTGGGGAGGGGGAAGGCAGAAGGGAACACAAAAAAAAATTCATAAAAGCAACTCCCCTCCCCCCCCCATGATCTTCCTTATATTAAGTGTATAGTGAAGTTTCAGTTCCATAAAGAAATTAGGCCCTAATATTTTTGGGTCACTGCGAGATGCAAACAGCTGATGCCTCATGGTCTAACATTACATAGCAGTATCTTGAGATGCATTTTTGCTCAGTTCTGAAGAGAACAGTGCAAACCAAAGTCCAATCACTTCTCCCTCCAACACCATTACTTTAAACAATTGACCTTGAATACCAAACCCACATATTCTTCATTCACTTCTCTTCACTGCATTAATTTGCCGTTGCAGAAGATGGTTTCTAGAGGTATGTGCTAGACTTTCAGCTTCAGAATTTGTCTGAACTAAGCTGACTGTCACTTCCTATCTTAGTGGCTATTTGGGTTTCCTAAGAAAGGTTAAAGCCCTTTCCTGGAAAGAAGTTCATACAAATGGAGAAAACAACTAATCCCCATGGCAGTATCAGATGCACCTAACAGTTACACGGCTGTAACTGAGTAATTGAGACTACAGTTACACTCAGTCAAAGGAAGACACACAGGACAAAGGGATAATGCGTACAAGAGATCCATTTAAACTGTATTTAGTAATATACCTTACAGAGGAAAACCTGCTAGGCAAACAGTTGCTCCAAGGAAAGGAAGAGGAGCTCAGACCAGAGTGCACATGAACTCCTGAGAAGAAACTACAACCCAAGTTCTGTTCATGTAAATGTCCAAACCAAAATAATTTTTGAAAATTAGTCCATGGCCTCCTGGTTGTAGAAGTGAACAGATGTCCTGATGTCTTCCAGAAAACTAGTGTCACAAGGCAAATGAGCAGTGTATGCTGTGTTCTCCAAACAGTTAAATTACTCAAGTTGCCCGGCCTTGCTTGATTCTGAGCTACTCAACACTTGCACCATGGTTGGATTTATGAATGTAAGCACACAGAAAAATACAAGTTACTGTTTTTGTGTTCTCTGGCCCCTGTATCCGTGCTATAAATTGCAATAATCCCACAGCTTCACTTCCACATCATGTCAAGGCAGGCAAGAGAAATGACTAACAGCCATATCATCCTCCACTGGGACACTTGTACCAATAGGAACCACTGGCCTGCACACAGATCTCCCTTCACTCAAAAGGCTACTGAATCTTATTCCATGGGGCATGACCATACAGGAAACAACACCTAGTTTCTTATCAGCATACTAACTTGTCATGCTCTGCCACTAAGCATTAGAAGTGAACTCTTTGAAGGCCCTCATTTGTTATAGAAGTTAAAGGAGCTGTGCCAAAATCCCAGAGAAATACTGTAATGAACAGAAATCCAGAATATGCAGTGGATATGGCCAGGGACATAGTAGGGAAGGTGCACTACCAATAAAAAAATTGTTTGCCTAGAAACTTTGCTCACCTGCACATACTTCTGGTAGGAAAGAGAACACAAACCATACACTAAGAACTTGTAACTCATCTACTATTAAAAAACTTGGAGCACATTCTAAGGAAGAATAGTTTCTACATTAAAAGGTTTGCACCAAGGAACATAACAGGAATCTACTTCCTTGCTTGAATAAATGCTTTGAACAGGGTACAGAAATGCTTCTTCTCTTAGACATAAAAAGTGCTCCTAAGGGACAAAAGAGAAAATGAAGTATTCCTCCAAGTCCTTTCCTTAATTTTGTTACTTATATATTCTAAAGGTTACATAGTCTTTTTAGAGCATCATGCTCAGAATATTTTTTATTTCATTCATGCCTACCCAACCTCAAACTTTCCTACCTACGCTTGACTCTCTTGTTCTTGTTTCACTTATGTCTGTGTGTCTCCTGTCCTGGAGGGAAAAGTTCTCTAACTGAAAGACATACATAGGAAGCCAAGAAAAAACCCAAATGTTTGTTTTTAATAATTACTCAAAAGTGGTTTAAAACAACAGCTTAATTATACCTTTATTAACCTTTGTATACATAACCTAATTTCAGTATTAAAACAAATTCCCAAAGTTGGTAACTTCTCTTCCTCAAACAGTTACAAAAATGTAGTTATTTTTTCAAAATAAATGACCATTTAAACCAGGAGTCCTTTGTTGAAGTCTGCACAGTTACTTGGAGGTATAAAATCTCTTTCCACTGTGTATTGTAAAGGATAATTAGATGCCAAAGAGAATTTTGAGGTCAGCCAGAGTGAGCTTAGTGAAGGTCTCCCCTTTGCCTGACAGCACCTGCTGGGCTAGAACTTTCTTCCTCTTCTGGAGTTGTACAATCTTTTCTTCTACCGTTCCTTCACAGACAAACCTAAAAAAGCCCAAAAGCCACATCACTTCAACTGCTAGGAAAAAGGTGTCAGCAATATATAAGCACTTCCCCAGCAAGTTTCCAAAGACCCGTTGTCATGGTTTAAGCTGAACCCAGGACACCCATCTACTTAAGACGGGCATATTAGTAGGGCATCTTACACCCACCTATTCTGTGACTGCCAAAATATACCTGTGCACAGAAAACATCCACATGTTATAACATCTAAAATAAAAGTCTTATGCACTTTAGGCCTTAACTTTGGTCACTTGAAGCAGTAGTAATTCTGTGATAAAATACTGTAATGACTGTTAGATAACTGATGGCACCAATTACACTAAAAGCATTGTACACGAAATAGTATTTTAGATTCCAGTTTCTTTTAATTTGCTGTGCATTTACAATAACTAAGCTAGCCTTTCGGTACTTACAAGTAGAGAGGCAAAGCTGGCTTTTAGAAAAAGCATCTAATTAGAAGTGCTCTATATGTTCATGGTAGTGATGTTGGAAGGGTCAAGGCTTAGGCAGCACAGTGAAAAATCTCCACTCGGTAAGAGAAGAGAAATGGTTTTGTGCATGAATTTTTCTCTGGAATGAACAAGACATTCCCACTAAAACAACAGGTTGGAAAACAATAAACCATGGCTAGCTATTAGGACAGCAACACGCAGGCAAGTGACACACAGAAACATTCTCATGTGGTCTCTCTCAGTACCCCCCATCAGACCTTGTGCCTAGCTCTAAGTAAAGAAGCAAGACTCTAACCAAGGCCCTGGCTCACCAACTAAAGCCATGAGTACATGAGCAGCAACAGCCCCATTTACTGCTAAGGAAAATCCTGACCTGTGTATCACAACATCCTTCTGCTGCCCCACTCGGTAAATGCGGTCACATGCCTGGTCCTCGAGAGCAGGATTCCTGCAAGATAAAGGAAAAAAAAACCCAAACCAAAAGCTTAAGGGCTTATGTCCAGGAATAGTTGAAATATCAAAGCCTCTGTTCTTGCCTCATTTGCCTGCCTCCAGAGCATCCCATTTTCTTCCTCTGTAGAACTAAAACTGCTCCCATGTCACTTTAGGTTTACTAGCTCTTCGTTAGGGACTGTAGTGGTAGGACAAGGGGTAATGGCTTTAAATTTAAACAGGGGAAGTTTAGATTGGATATAACGAACAAGTTCTTCACAGTGAGGGTGGTGAGGCACTGGAATAGGTTGCCCAGGGAAGTTGTGAATGCTCCATCCCTGGTGATGTTCAAGGCCAGGTTGGACCGAGCCTTGGGCAACATGGTTTAGTGCGAGGTATCCCTGCTCATGGCAGGGGGGTTGGAACTAGATGATCTTAAGGTCCTTTCCAACCCAAACCATTCTATGATTCTATGATTCTATTTCCCTTTGCCCTTGGTAGAAGTATGCTATAATTCCACACAAAGTCAGCTGTATGAATGAGACTGCTGTTTTATGTAGCCCCATATTCTGGCCAATAGTTAGTACTCTGAGAAAGCTGGTGTACTCTGAGTAGCTGGTGAGGAAAGAGGAGAGTGAAGCAGGAAGGCAAACTCCAGAAAAGCTCTCATTCAAGAATATTTACATAGGAAATGGTTCTGCTTGACAAGCAGTTACAGGGAATACTTGTTGGTGTAACTTCCATATTGTAGAAACATCTCCTTAATGCTGCTACTCAGCAGCTGGTTTTGTACTGTAGATTAGTTTGTTTTTTAAGTTCCCATAGCAACATTTAGTTAAGAAAAAAAACCTGTGATTCTGACCTTGACTGGGAGCTCAGATGCTCTCTTTCCATAGCCCTTTCAAACCACAAGGCACACTAGTTATGCCTGATTACTGACTATGCTCAACACAATCAACTTGTTTCAAGAGAAATTCTCTGGGGGATATCTGTACCATTTTCAGTACTGTAAGAAATTAAGCCAGGGACTGCCACGTCCCCGGTATCCTTTTGTGATATAGTCTGCATACTTGATTCTTTACACTGTTGTTATCCTCCTCTATTTTTTTACCTCTGCAGAACTGTATTTCATGATGGCAAGCAATGGACTAACAAATCACAGTGTTTTAGAAGAAGGCTGTAGTAAAAACACTTCCCCACAACTAATCACTAGCCCTTACTCTCAGCTAAACACTTCCTGCCCAACCCAGTTGTATCAGACATCACAATACACATGGTGAGAAGACAGGCAGCATTCCCTACATGTATCCTCCGAGACAGAACTTTCATTTCTCTTTACCAGTGCATGTCAAGGAGAAAGAGGTGGTTTCCTCCAGTCAGGTTCAAGCCAACGCCTCCAGCCAGCAATGAGACCAACATTACCTTCAAAGGCCAAACGAGAGTGTAAGGAGCCTGTTTTCAGAAAACTAATGCTTCATATACCCCACATATTACATTTGATCCAGAGGGTCTGCTTGTCATATTTATATTACATGTGTGTATTTATTATGCATTTGGGAGCTTGCCAGACATTACTTGATGAGGCATAAAAGCCAGGACATGCAAATCAATGGCTCAGAGAGGCCTACTTACCATTCCATATATATATGTATTATATATATATTACCCTGATACATTTTTACTGACTAGAGAAAGGACTGAAAAGCTCAAATTCTGTGTCCTGCTCAAATGACCAGCCTCTCTGATGACAGCCTCTTGCCAACAATGGGACCGATCAGCACCAACCCTGAATTAACAATAATGATTACTTAAACCCAGGCAACTGGACTGAAATGGCCTGCTACTCCTTTCATTTTTTTTCTATATAACCTACTTACTATTTAGAAAAAGATGAGTACCTGGGAAGGAATGGGATATAGCAGATGGTCAAAATTTAGAGATTTCTTGCACAGCAAGAAAAGAACTCAAAGACAGAGACACTCACTACATACATATTCATTACTCAGTTTCATGCCATGGTACCTTAAAGCCCTGATCTTATTTAAGAGGTCAGCAATTCTTACAGCTGGCAGAAATCTTCCTTTGATTAAGTTCAAATCTAGAAAGAGAAACATCTGTTTTGTAGATAGCAGCTTGTTCAGGAACTTGAGCAAAGAAAACAAGCCAAAGCACCACATTCTTCCCTTCCAGTCACAGATCCATCCTCAGAGGAAACAGCCTGTCCTACCTCAATCACAGGAACATCAATGTCCAAATGAAGTGACTAACACAATGATTAAGTCTGAACAATTAATTTGGATTCAGATGTGTTTAGTCACGTGTCAAAGGTCCAAATGAAAGTAGATTCCAGTAAATAGAATTATAAAGTCAGCTATCACAGCTGCTCATAGCAGTGCTAGTAACTGTTTCTCTACCCAACTGCATACCTGAGGCCCTTTGGGATTTTTATTGAA
The DNA here is from genome assembly GCF_000696875.1 of Nestor notabilis. Taxonomy (NCBI): domain Eukaryota; kingdom Metazoa; phylum Chordata; class Aves; order Psittaciformes; family Psittacidae; genus Nestor; species Nestor notabilis. Next base: position 9,890 of record NW_009930371.1, on the reverse strand, counting down.
CTCTTCTACCACATCCATTCTCTGTTTAGGATTGACAGAGCCATCCACCGTTGCACACTTCAGCCCTAGTCGCTGGAGGTGTTCAGCCACAACTTTCAACATACTTGTCCACTGAGAGACAACAACACTGGAGTGAGAGAAAAGGAAGTAAGTTTTGTGTGTACTGTAACAGTTTGGTTATTGCAGCGTCTCACCCAAGACAAAGGATTCAGGCACTCTTCCACATGGTGAATTGAAGCCAAGTCCCTTCCCAATTCAGAAATAGATTCACCTGTAAGTGTAGTGGTAGAACCTGCTGTGGAAGGTTCATCCACCCAATAAGCTTCAGACAAACTAGGCCTATAACTTTTAATTCGGCTTTTGGATTTACATTGCCACCTACCAGTCACAATTCTGAGCTTTTTCTGCAAAATGAATCAATAGCAACACCAAACTTGGATTCCCCTGGGCTTCTCACTCCCCACATTTTTTGGATTATAGAGCAATAATTTGTTCAGTAGCTTCTTGGTAGGGAGCAAAAGTAATGTTGGTGTTCCTGTTCTTATAGTGGGAATGCTTTTTAGAAAAGACTTTGGAAGAAAGCTTTCTACATATGGTACAACCCTGGAGTTGTACAAGAACATGACTTCCCCTTCCAATCCATCCCTAAAATAACACAGGTCTAACTACTTTGCAGCCACACACCTGTAAATGCATCATTCTACAGTTTAATAAAACCAAGCAGAAAAACCTGTAACACTGCAGTCTGGTGTGGAGCAAAGACAGATAGAACTTGCACAGCAAGAGCTGCAGGACTTCAGAAAAACCGAAGTCCTCTGATCAATGCATTCGTTTATTTCCAACAGGTACAGTTTTAACCACTACTTTATTCCCCCACTTTTTCTAGGTGGTGGGATGGGTTGGAGAGGTGAGGGCAAATATTTTTCAGCACAGCAAAATTATTCCCAGTTTTGGTTTTGGAGAATAGTCCTCCTGGGCCTCAAGGCTTGAGATTTCTCACACGCTCCCTTACACTTACCTACATCTTAAACTACCCTCTATTGTCTTAGATTTTTTTTTTTCTCCCCTCAAAATCTGCTTTCAGCTACTGCCACCATTTTACCATGCCAGGAGTTTTGTATGCAATTAATTTAAACTATCTGTGCTGCTTTCAAGAGACGTGCTTCTCTCAATCACTGCAACTAAAGAAAACGACATGCTTACTGACCTTTTCTGAGGCTTGGAGTGGATAGTTTTCAGTTCAGCCAAGAGGTGAGCTATCTGCAGGGGGAAAAAAAAAAAGTCTGTTTGCTGTCATAACCCACCTCATGCTTGACTACTCTTTATTAAAATAGGAAGTGATCAAAATAACTTTTCAAGTGGAATTTCTTCCGTGCTCAGATTTTCAACATATTTTAATAGTCGTTAATAAGAACACTCCCACCATTGCAAACAGTGTTAAGAAATCAAATCATATAAGCATGTTTTACAGATTCCAACCTTCCTGTGAGAAGCAAAGATACTGTCACCTCTCCTCTTGTTGCCATCCCATTTTTCTCTAGCTTTTCACAAGAACCATGCTCTCACATGGATGCTTTTCTAAACTTCTGTGAATCCAACACTCAAGATTTTCACTGACACTTTTTCACAGCACTGCCAGATTCTCACAGCTTTATTAGAAGTGCCCATAAACACCTGATAAGTTGGACCCTTCCCAGAAGGGGTTCAGTAGACTATCATTTACTCACCTGATTCCATCAAAATTACCAACTTGGCCTCATTTCTAATTACCAACGTGTGACAATTCATTAACAATTTAAAAGGCAAAGTGCTGAAATCCCAGCTTCTCAACGAAGGTAGGAAAGCCACAACCACAATACCTTGGTACTCTCCCTGGTGATGTCAAAGATATCTGTTTGAAAAGCTGTGCCACTGAGGTAGACTGTCGAATTGGAATCAGGAGTCTGGAGCTCAGACAGGGTCAAAGCACTAAGCTGTTCCTCAATGGAGAGGGAAAGGCCTTCACTGTTCAAGTTAGCTTGGTCCAGAGCCTGTGGGAAAGCAAGCAATATGATGATAAGGAATCACAGTCGAGGCTGAGATCAAATTCAGTACCGATCCACAGTCTGCATGATGTCTGCTGAGGACAGTGGGTTTGAAGGAAATTATAAATATGAAGACAGGATGATATGAACACAGACCAACAGTCTCTTTGGCCCCTTATTCTGCTCCAGGAAGAGGCAGTGTAGGGAAAGCATGTGAGCTCAGCCATTTTCTGTGGTCCAGTCTCCTCAGATTCCCCCTTCCATAGCATTTAACAACTGCAGGATTAAAGATGTCAGAAGATAAATACTTGCCTGTTCCCTTAGTATCTGGATTCATTCTACAGTTTATTTATATAACAGAGCAAGAACTTCTGAAAGATTGGATCCACGAACTTCTGAAAGATTGATCCATTTCATGCAAGGCAACTTCGGTCAAGGAACTTACAGAAATTTCCAACACACAAGCCTTTGTAGCAGGCTACACTTGTGGACTTGTACACTTTTCAAGAGTAGGTTAAGATCAAGACTTCTTCTTTGCCATTACAATTCTATTATTTTTTTAAAAATCTGAATAAAGGTATTTCCCAAGACACAGCTGCCCACATAGATCATGCTGGGCAACTTTTCTGTAGGAAGTATGCCTAAAAATCTCTTGGGTTGTAAAACACAGTCCTGGAAATGGCTCAGTTCATCCACGCCTAGCTATGAGATTAAGTAAGGGTGTTACAAAGTCTGTTAATTCACCCAAACACGTAAAAAAAAGTCCACAAAAGAACCCCACGCCACTAAAATATAATGCAATTACCACTTTCAGTAAGGAGAGATGGCAGCAGCACTGTCGGAGCCTCAACAGCATGGACAAGACGTGGACAGTACTTGAGACCTGGGAGGCACTTCTGGAGTCTGCTAGAAATTCCTTTTGACTGACCCTAAACTCTTGTGCAACTGCCAAAGGAAGACAAAACATCAAAAGCTCTTTGAGGCATTTCCAAGCATTGCCCAGCCACCTCCGGCAAAAGCTCCATCAATAAGAGAACCAACAGGTAAGCGAATACCTGATGTAACTAGGAACCCATCAAACCCTATAAAAAAATCCCAAAACCAACCAACCAAACAAACAAAACCCAAACCACAAATCACTGTCGCATACCTTACACTAATACTGACATCTCTTCTCTGAGCAATCAGACCTTTATTTCAAGGGGGAATTTTAGACAAAGGGAAATCAAAAGATTTGCCCAGAGCCACATCAGTGGGAACAGACTTTTGGAATACTATGGTAGAATTCTTTGTAACATCAGGGGAGCATTTTTAAAACAATTTCTAAAGCCCCAACCCCACATGGTCAGCTCTGTTCCCCCTCCTTAACTGTGCACTTAAGGGTCACTTCTGCAAATGGTTTCAGAGGAGGGTGTACTCAAACCTTTCTCAAATGGGTTGCCACCAGCATACTCTCTGCCTTCATTTTTCTGCTCTTGTCTCTTTAGATAGGATTGTAGTGCTGACCTGGAAAAACAAGGCAAAGACTGTATGATTTACTGCAGAAAAAAAATGCAAGAGGGACCTGAGCTTGACCAAGCAAGCTGATGCCACGTTAAGGTAAGAAAGGTTTCATTAATCATCTAGTCACAAAATGATCACAAACACCCCCACCCCCATCCCACCCCTGTTTTGTTTAACTTGAATACGATCAAAACCAAGATCTAGTTTGGAAAGCGCAAGAGGAAGCAAGTCTGCTTACTGGAATACCTTGAGTATAATAGGAGCCAGGGCCCAATGGGTAACTTTCTTCATAAACAAAGGGACACTTTTAAACGTATATTTAAAAGCAAGGAAGACTCTTTACAGCAATACTGTTGAAAGGGACCCGAGGAAAACGCAAAGTGACACTGGCTTGCATTACAGCCATCTAGAGAAGCCAGCATAATTTCTGATTGTATACATATCACAGGCAAAGAAGATAAATTCTCTCCTTTACAAGTACTGGCACATCATCATTTAAGAGCTACTGTTGCAATTCCAAGCCTTTGGTGTCTTGAAATCAATGAGATTAAGTGTAAGGTTAGAATACAAAGCTCATACAAGGCATAAGCATATGGGAGAAAATAAATTAATCAGTTTCAACTCTTACCAGAACAAGTGATGACAGATGGGGGGAAAAAAAAAAAAACAACAAACCACCAAACCCCAAATAAAACAGGAATTTGTCCTAATACTCTTCGTATCTAAAGAAACAAAACCCTATCTCTACCCACATTCATACCTGTATTTTTCAAAGAGCACATTGTACACAGACTGCTCCTCTGCTGAAAGTTTTAACTGATGCAACCGTGTGCTACGCTGGGGCAGAGATACCTGAAGTAAAAACACACAGGGTCACATGTATATAGAAATCTTATACAGCATCACAAACACCAGCATTCTAAGATTTAACACCGTATCCTACATCTTGTTAAAGATTTAAAGATATTTGCATTAATACAACTATGACACAGCACAGATACTCACAGAACTCCAAGTAGCCTGGTTAACACTCAAGATAAAAATCTTTATTCCAAATCATCTGGTAACAAAAGGCATGAGCAACTAAGTATGGACTGCCAGATAACTACCATAGAGGGATCCATTAATTGCACTGTAAAAGTAGTTCCCTGTTCAGAATCAGACAGTACACCAAAACTGCACCTTTTAAAGGCTTACAGACACACCAGTGACCTAATAGTCAGTTTAACAGCCCATTTGTAAAAGGTAATACAGAAAGCCAATGCCCCAGCACACACCAGATCCATTTGACATGCAGCAGCTTTGATTCTTAGAGCTAGCTCAGTGGAAAGTTAGGCTGAGTCCCTAAGTGGACATGTACTTGCTGCAATTACTTGACATATTCTAATCTGCATGTGATTTATAACTAAAAGGTTTAATTATTCTGTGTATTCCTGCTTTCTGGATAAGCAATCTTAGCATTCCACAGGCATTCACTCCTGTGAAACCGCAGTAGACAGGAAAACCCACCCATTAACAAATTTATGCATGTAATAACTAACAGGCTGCTGCAAGGAAAACAATGGAATGATTGTCTAGTTGTGGAGGGTGAAGTTCTTACCAAGGGCTTGCCAGCTGAATCCAGCTGGTCCTTAGTTCTCCGTAATAAGAGGCTCCTGGTTAAGAGGCTTAGCCTCTCTCCTCCCTTCTTTGTGTTGTTATCTACCTGGTACTTCCACACTTTGTATTCATCAAAAGGAGAGCACCGTAGAAACCTACAACAGGAAGGAAGTAGACTTCATACCAAGAGAAGAGTTCTTCAGTTACTCTTGAGTGAGCAGAACCAAATTCCTTCCTATCCAAACCAAACCATTTCCAAATGCTGTAACTGCCAGGAGCAGTAAATAACACTTCTGCTGTATTGGCATTGATAACTTGCTTGTTCAAAAGCCTTCCCACCACTAACACTGTGAAAGCACCTTTCCAATTCTGTACCCATCACTTCCTCTTCGTTCATTATGTCTCAAACATCATCAGCAAATGAAGTGTGTATTCATTTATTATTTCAGAATCCCATACCGCTTACTTGAATATTAATTTCAATTAACCAGAATTGGTGTTAAATGCAAGTTCTCTCTGTTTCTCCAACACCCTTCATAAGCTCCACACCCCTCCCCAGCAATGAGGAGCAGAGTTTATTTAACCTGCTTATCACTTGTTTAGAGAAGCCAAAGTTTTCACCCTTTCCTTCAATTCCCTTACAGCAGAACACTCTTTAATAAGGTCATCCCAGGCTGCCTGGTAGGAACAAAGTTTTTTGCACAAAACTTCTATTCATTAAAATCTGTTTTGTGGATATTCATCTTTGAGATGTAGGATCTGAAATAATTTCCCCTTTGTCCTCTATGGAAGCAGAAGAGCTACACGCAACAGTAGACACATGGTCAGCCTTGTACAATGCCTTAGTCCTTGCAATCTAGTGCCTGAAGTGTTAATATAACTACTCTCACTACCCCACGTATCTTAGAAACCTCTCAAACTTCAAATAACTTCATCAGCGAAGAATTACTGGAATTGGAGCCCTGCCCATGTGATCACGTGCAGGCAGCTCACCTCAGGAGAGAGTACATGTCCAGTAAGTTGTTCTGTACTGGCGTCCCAGTGACAGCCCATCTGGCACTGGCTCTCAGTTTGCAGACAGCTGTAGAGGTTTGAACCTTTGGGTTTTTAATATTGTGAGCTTCATCCAATATAACTCGAGCCCAAGCTACCCTGAGCAGAGGGGAACAGGGAGATGATCCTCTCTGAAAGAAAAAGCAGACTATTTACAACCCAGAGCAATAACCTTGCTAGGCACTCTGAAGAGCCACAATCAAACCTATTTTTCCAGCAAGAAGCCTTTTCCTGATGTTAGGCTAAAATTATCTTGAGCTCTTACTGTCATTCATGTAGGTTATGCTTTCAAAAAAATCATTTCTTCAAAGCTTCCATGAATATTTATAAACTGAAGAATATAACATGTTTGCCTGTTCTTAACAACAATTTCTGATCTTTTGCTGGTTTTCTTGCTTTTAATATTGTATCACCTCTTTCTTCCCAAGAGGCATTTCAGACTGACCCAGAGCCTGAGCATGACAGGCTTCTGGTAGTTTAAAGTGATATTAGTGCTTCAAGCAGCAAAGAACACAGAACATGAGAGTCTAGTGTTCTTTCAGTCTCACCTCAAGGTGAGACTAAAATGACTTCTAAGTCATTTCAACTGTATTCAATGTAGCATATTCCATATTACTAGAGAACAGGTTTACTGTTAATATATTTCTCCATTGTCTTTCTGCCCTTAATAGCAGTTTCTCTCACCACTTAATTTTTATTGTGCAAACTCAACAGGGGACTCATGGAAAAAAACAAATTCAACCTGCTCACTGTAGCAACAGAAGGTGCTACTTGAAACAACAATGGTGTGCAACACCTCAGAACTCTTACTAAGAATAATCTTCTTACTAACAGTATGGCTTCTCACCGTCACATCATGGTCCTCTGCAGGGACTTCCCACTCCTCTTTGCTTGTGGGGACCTCTTTAGATAGAAGGCTGTAGGTTGTGACAACAACATCATATCCAGAGAGCCTGCATAAAGGGAAAGTAGTAATAAGGAGCAAGAACAAATGAGAATTTATTTTGCAAGACAGACAAAATGCATGCTGAAGGTTTAAGAACAACCCACTTCTACAAGAGCTGAAATGCAGAGTTTTACAGAAAACTGAGCTTCATGGCAGTCAACAGAAAGGACACATTGTCCCCATTTTATGGATACCAGAGGTCGGCACAGCAAGCTCAAAAAGACACTAAAAGCCAGTGGCGCAGAATACACACCACATAAGAACAACCCACTTAGCATCTGGCACCTAAAAATACTGCTCCGCATGGCCTAAAGTGGTATAGAAAATTTTCTGATTTATACATTAAGCTGATGATAAAAAAAATACACCCATAAAGCACAAGCATGGAAGAAACCGACAATCTCTGCAAGCAAGAGATGTTTTAGAGAATATACACTTTCCCCCCGCCTCTCTTATCAGGAACAGCAATAGCATGCACCAGAACCACTCAGCATGGGTACAGGCCATAAAAGTTTTGCTATATACACCTTGACAGCAGACATCAGCCTGACTTTGTGGATCCTCCACATTTCCATACCTCAGGTTCTTTCATCATTCTACAGTCACCGAATTTCACCTTCAATCTACACAATCTCTTGCTAAGTAGCATTTTATTCTTCTTGGTCACATTTACGGTTTAGCACTTACCCCTCAGCATGTTTATCTCTGTTTGGCCCATGGTACAAATAGACCCTCAGTTTGCCAAAGCCCACATGCTTGTCAATCTCTTTCTTCCAGTGATGGATCAAGGACGCAGGACAAATTATTAAAGTGCTGCAAGAAGGGATAACAGTGGAATCTGCAGGAAAATATTGCAGACAGGTTTCAATGTCTTCACATTAGACTACAAAAGACAGAAGTTTTGGAAATTCACAACAATTAAGAAGATTGGTCCACTTTTCCTGTGACCACAGTCTGTGAAGCGGACACCTCTACAGTGTGTTTTTGGGAACTGTTGGTTCTGAGTGCAAAAATCTCTACTTAAACACTGATGCATCACTTCCTGTCCACTCAGAGTTATGCTATATTATCTGTGCACCTCCTTTGGATAAGCTGAAAGGTTAGAATTCAGGAACTAACTGACCTCTCCCGAGAACACAGCATCAAATAAATTCTTCTTTCCTGATCTAGAAGATTGAGACGTTACTGCTTTGAACCACACAAGAAAACCAAACACACAGTCAGTAAACTTGGCAAGACAGGAAAAGTAGTCCAACCAGTTCCATGAGGATGGAGACTGTAACAGATTGTGAACACAGAAACAATACCCTTTAAAAACTCTCACATCCCTTATCTCTACAGACAAGATAAAAATAGTATTACTGGGGGATTGGGGAGGGGGTGGAATCAGTCACAGGGAAGTGAGTAGTAACTCATTTAAGTCACCATGAAAACTATGAATATGTTGAAAAAACTGAAAAATTTTCAAAACAGCATATGCTGGTTTTAACTGGTTCAGGAAACAAATCCATAAAAAAATAACACCCCAAACAATATAAAGTAATGAGCTGGGAAACCCTACACATCCAATGGAAGAACAAATGACTGATCAAGAGAAAGGCCTTGCAACGGAGTGCAGTAAACATTAGGCCCCCTGCAATATTCCTGCAGAAGTGAAGTGAGCACAGGTAGCCATTAACCTATAGCACTTCATGATGCAGTACCATCTGAAATGCCTGCAGTGTGTACTGTGTGATGGAAGCAATTTTGTACCATTTTTGGATAGCCATATTTCTAACTTCTTCTCTCTTTTCTCTGTCTTCAGCTGCTTCTGGGCCAGAATGAGAGCAATCATCGTTAGAGTCTTCCCCAGGCCCATGTCATCCGCTGGAAAAAGACAAAAGTTGTGATGATCTGTAGAAATGAGCCCCCCTAGCTCAGATGTACACTGAGGTAAATACCACAACATATTGGAACTCAGGAAATAAAAATACACACGATATATACACGATATCATTTAGGAATGGATTAATAGCAGTAATCAATCAAAGGGCACATTAAAACAAGCCCATTCAACATGTCTGCAAAATAACTAGTTACTGGTCTCCAAGTTATGTGCCAAACTGTTTTTGCCATAAACCTGCCTCCCAAAATCCACTTTCTTGTTCTGTTGCTTACCCAGAATTCCTCCACACGGCCTCTGACTCTCTCTCCAGAGTAGCCATGTGAGCGCCTGTTTTTGATGCGGCAGCAGTGAAACCTGAGAGGGCAAGACAGAGGATGTGAAGAAAACGCCTTGCAAAGTTCAGACCCTTCAGCGTCCCGTACCAAATTATCCAGTTGATCTGTCCTACTACCATCTTACTAAAAGGACTTTTGCCTACCTGTTTTTTTCCCACATGGACAGGGATACCTAAGATAAGCAATTCCTGCAGACAGGTATGCTGACCGCACTGCTATGGTCAGCAGTACCATAGGTCAGCCTTCCTAATGCGTTATACACAAACCAGCCTCGTGCCTCACAGTGCTCTGAGAGCATGTAAAGGTGGCTCATTCAGGTGGAAAATCCACTCAAGCCTACCTTGCTCAAAACAGGCATTACTCTCAAGGAGAGGGATTGAGAACACTTCCCCTTTCTCACCAAGTCCAAGACCTCTACCGACTCTTAAAGCACAAAAGACTACATCCTATCATCATGAGACATGAAATGGCCTTCCCCAGTACTAGAAAGGTCTCAAAAGGATCTGACAATGACACAACATATATATATATATATATATATATAT
>NW_009930370.1:0-5504 GCF_000696875.1 Nestor notabilis | reverse complement strand
TGACTGCTGTAGCTGAACCCAGGACATTAACGTATTTGTCCAGCCTTCCTGTCAGCAGTACATCGCTTACTGTGGTGTTTCTGTTGTATGTTTCAGGATGCTGTCACCTAGATGTATTATTTAACTATCTCCACCCTTTGTCTTCACCAAACACTCAGTTTTGCCACAGGTCACAAAAAAGAAGCCAATGTAGCTTTGTTAGAACAACCATATCACAAAGATGAGTATTATTGACTGGCTCTTCTCAATATCCCAGCTGGAAATGTCATTCCATTCTTTAAAAGTGTTTCCTTTGTATGGTGGAGTTTTGATCTTTTCAGACAAAAATGGTTGCTTATTCCAGATATATTGCCATCGCTAATACTGTGTTAGCACTTCTAAAGTATTCCTAAAATAAAAACTAAGTGTAACTGTACTTTCTGAAGAGTAAGAGTTGCATAAAGCAGTGTGGATCTTTATTAGTACCACATAGGACTTCTCATTCAATCCTGCATTTCTACAGTTGTGTTACGTGTGCAAGCATAATAAATTGATTTTTTTTTTTTTAAAGCATTGTAACCAATTGAAAGTTAACCATCAGAAGGCAAAGGTACTGTTCTGGTTTTTGCTTTTCAAGAAATTACTAGCTTTTGTTTAACCACAAAATCTCCTGTCATCTGATTCATATCTGTTGTTAAAGCTGTGGACAAAGGTTTGAATTTCATGAATGTGACCTGACTGAGCATTGTAGCTGTCTAGCAGGACCAATAAGAATAATCTTAGTTTGTATACAGATAGCACAAGCCCAATGTGTACACTTCTCAGGGTCTGTCCCTTTGCAGTCAGACCATTTCTGAAAGGATTTTCCTTTTCTGCCCTCAATATAAGTGCTGTTAGTCATACCGGCTAGCCACTTTGTAGCTCTCTGTTAGCCATTAACTACGTTGGATGAGTAGTGGGTGCATAGTGTGTTGTTTCTCCTTCAAAACTAAGTGATGATGAGTGATTGTTACAGATTGCTTTTGGGAAGAATTGGTACTTCTAAATACAGTGTCTGTACATATGCAACATACTGCGTGACTGAATACTTCAGAAAGCATTGTTCTTCAAAAGATTTTTGTACTGTTTCTTCGGTGGCTAAGCATCTTGTGTCTTGCCAAACTGTGGTGGAGCAGTGAAAGTCAGTTGTCGCAAGAAGTCCATCCAAGTATCGTCTGTATAACTGTAAAAGTAATTCAGATGTACAGCTGAACACATGCTTTTCAAGTTAGAAAATATGAAACTTTAATTGTAATTTATGTGGGTGAATAGGTATTTCTGTGCACATTCCTAAGACTGATATACTGTAGATCACAATGTAGTTTATAGATAGAAAATTATCACTCTTGTCTCCTTAACAGCTTCAATCTAAGTGCCAGCTAAAAAAATAATACTGATTTTTGTAAATTAGTATTCTGAATTTTGTAGTTCACACATGGGCATTTGATTGATCTTTACTAGTGTGTTTGATCTTGACTGTTTTCAAACAATGCTGATTAATGTTTATACTGTACTTGTTGAAAATTACAAGATCTAGCACTGATTATGCCTGAATGGGTAAAGTATGAAGTGAATGGCTGAATAATATCAAAACAGGGAAACTTACTTTGGTATTCTTTTAATCAAATATAGAAGTGCAAGAGTACATACATCTGAGAAACAATGTATTGTCATTCATTTCTATTTATTTTAGTCACATAATATTTCTGGTTTTTCTTTTTTGATTGGTTTAAGTTACAGATTATTTTTTCATTCGTATTGGGATTATGTTCTGTATTTTTTAGAAATTTTATTTTTAAATTAAGAAAGAAAACCAAAGTTTCTTTTTCTTCTCTGGATTTCATTTACATTGCTTTAAAGTTGTGTAAATATTTTGCTAATATTTCCCGAATCTGTTTTTTTCTTTTCTTAATTCTTATATAAATTATTCTCATTACTCAGTTTTGGGGTTTTTTTTATTGTGACTAGATTAAGGTATAATCCCAAATAACTGTTTTGGAAAACTGAACTGTGAAAAATCACTGAATAGTTAGTGAGGAAATTATTATCTGAGTTTGGTTATTCTTAAGAGAACAAATAAGTGTTGGTGGAAACATTGAAAACTTTCTCTGTTAGGTGTATCTATGGGTATAATACTACTAGTTACAGTATTGGTTAAATTTCTTGCCTTTATAATTAAATTATGTGTATGCACATGTTTATGTTATACTGATGAATTAACCCTCCTCCCCCCCACCCCTTTCTTTTTCTTTCTTTATGCTCTTGTTATATAAGGTAAAAACAATCAAATCTCTAAACCAAGCTGCTCAGGGGTACAAACACAGGAGACCCAGGCATCTTTTGGCATATTTATGCTGAGATAGAGTTCACAGTTCTCCATAACCCCCACTCAAGCAGGAGGCTCTGATGTACCTATAAACTCAAAGTTATATAAATTACCTTTTTTATTATTATTATTGTTCTTGGGCTTGTACATTTTTATACACTGTATTAGATCATCATAATCATTCTTGGAACGCTTTTTGAGAGAGTTTTGTGTACCTGTAAATTTATGTCAGATTTTGATGCAGAGAGGTTTCAGACATTTTGGTCTCTTTCAAATGACATGCTGGATTTAGACCTGTAAAAACAAGTGCGTAGGTATTAATGGTCACAGAAAAGTGTAGGAGAGAGGAATAAAATAGAAGCTGCTGGGTATGGTATGCGCAGTACTGTCAGCTTTACAAGAGGTAAAAGGAAGATTTTAGACACCTGGGAAGATAGACTGCAAGAACAGTGAGCTGAAGAAAAGAGCCAGTGGTTATGCCTGAAAGGAAATGATTAAAATAGCTGAGTCATGGCACTTCATGAATAAAGGAGCACAAACTACGTGATGACAGTTTGTGGCACAAGATTTGCATCTTCTGTTTCAGCCGAAGAACTGAATTCTGGTAATAGCAGTAATAAAAATCACTTCTGTACTGATCCTTCCACAACAGTGTAAAACCGACCTGTAAAATCCTGTGTTCTGTTTGTATTCCAAGAACAGGCTGTAGTGCCTGCTGCTAACAATTTCAGTTTTTCGTGTCTGAAATTTCAATGGGTCTCTTTTCCCCACATAATAATTTTGAATCTGGTTGATCTCTGCTATAAAATTTGTTTAGTTTAGTATTTACAAATTAGATACAATTGACTTGTGTGAATGTGTGCCTTCTTTTTGATGTGTGGAAACAGAAGTCTATTCCCACTTGCCCATAAAAATAATTCTAATGTGTAGACTGCAGTATTTTTAATGCCTAAAGCCCCTGGAATATTTCTTGATGTGTTTTGTTCTTTTATAAACTGAATGAAACAAAGTATTCAACAGTGCTTCAAGTCTATAAATTCATTTTAAGAGGCTGCCAGGTAGTGCAGATGAACAAATGCATGCAAGCACTGCTGTAGGCTGACCAATTACCCATATAAGCTGCAATTATATTAACGTGCAAGGGCAATTGGAGGGAAAATTGGACCCTGTGGACATCCAGCTGAGTAAACAGGCTTGAGGAAGGATGGAGGATGTGTTAGTCTGAATAAAATACAGCTAAACGAATTTGAAAAGAAAAAAGAACAGGACAGAATTTGTATCAATCACAGCATATTCTTTGTATGTCTTCTAGTTTCACAATATTTTTCTCATTAGACTTCCCCTCTCAAAAACATTCCTTTTGCTGAAGGATTAGTTTAAGATCTGACACATGCAGCAATAGGCTTTGTAAGCAGTAAGCCAGAAAGCTGTATTTCAGTCACACAGAGCTGAACATAAAATGAAATGGACAGGTGCTGCTGAGGCATAACGACTCTTTCAAGCCAAAGTAATAATTTATCTCCAAATAGAAAATTATTTGCTGCTTAGGATATGCTTCTTTTATTCCATGAAGCTGGGACTTCCCTGTAGCTGCAGCCAAAAGCCCTGCTTCCACAGTCTGTTGTCTGCCATTTGGGTGATAGGCTCTTTTTTTGTTTCTAGGTGGTGTAAGTGCAGACAATGCAGTTACTCCAGCCCTGCAAAGGTGAGATTTGATAATTTGATAGCTAATGGATGCTATTGCACTGGGATAGACTCCAAGTCTGGGACTCAGGACATCTGCCTTCAGTTCTCCGTGTGGCCTCTGGTTGTCTTGGTGAAGACACCTTATGTCCAAATCAGGGCTTGGGTGGAGGTGCAATGCTGAAGGTGAAAGCTGCAGTCCCTTGCTCAAGCGCTGTTGTGTATGCCACTGCATCCTGTGTCACAGCAGCCGAGGCTGTAATGCCATATGGGATTCCCAAAGCTCCCAGGATGTCCAGAGCAATGCATCCCCACTGCCCCGGGCTGCCTCTGCCTGGAGATCTGCACATTTGCTTCCCTCCTGCAGGACACTGGGATCCTTCACTGAAGCCTTTGAATGGTGCAGCCTAAACACAGTTGGGGTGTATGGGTTAGGATTCGCCAAGTACAGCAGCAGCCATTGCTATGGGATGACTATAGCAAGTGACTGTGCATATCTTTGAGCAGAGAATTGCAGTTAGAGCGGTCCCCCGGGGTACTTGGTGCTCCTGCCAGTTCAGAGTAGTTCCAGCACATCTTGGGCGCTCACAATTGCCATTCACAAAGTGCTGACTCCCATGGTGTCTTCACTGGAGGTCAAAACTCCAGTATTCACAGCTGTAGATTCCTTTTCTAGGGGCCGGGGAACAGGTTTTTTGTTGCATCCGGTCTCCATCTCTTTCTGCCTGTATGGCAGAGTAGGACTACAAGTGCTTTCTGCCTCAGTTATGCTAAGGATAACATTGTTTGGGGTTTTTTTATTTCCATAAAATATTCTGACAAATGAGAGGGAAAGTCTTTTGAGTTATGCTGAAAATCACAAGCATTGAATGTAACTTTGTTGTGTGGGGTTGCAAACCTGATACTTGCTATTGTTTGCAATAGTGTCATAAATACAGAAGGAACTTCAGGTCTGCAATGGCATCATTACAATTGGATGAGAAATACATAGCTGTGTAACACAGACCTTCCATGTTTAGAGTGAATGAAATTACATGATGGAAAAAGAAAAGAAGAAAAGGAGATTTATCATCCCATATGTTTGTATTTGATGAGGCTTTATCGTGTCACTTCCAACCTGGTGTTCTATGTAATAATGCTTCTGCAGTGAGGCTGGAGAGGGAGAAGCAGTGAATTCAAAAAGCTGTTCTGTTTAATTGACTTTCTAACATTATTTCCAGTTAAGACAGGTAACCACATTTCTGCTAATGATAAAATAATCTTAATTTCTGCCCTCATTCTGCCAAAAGGCAGTTAGAACAATCAGAAAATAGATTTCCTCCTTTATCTCCTTTCATTAGAAAAGTAATGATTTGTCTCATGAAGAGGAGGTGGTTTTGAGTGTACTGTAACAACACAATGAATAATAACACTTCCTTTTTAAACTGTAGAAGAAGAAAGAAGGGAAGGGAAGAAGGGAAGGGAAGGGAAGGGAAGG
>NW_009930369.1:0-11319 GCF_000696875.1 Nestor notabilis | reverse complement strand
CGCCGCGGGTCACACATGAAAACCTACGAACAACTCAGAAAAGTTTCCTTCACCGTGTCCCTGCGCTTGAGCGAAGAGGTGGTTTCTGCCCGACGTGCGGTTAGCGTGCCCAAGCCAACCCTCCGAGCCCCCCGGAGCTGTAAGCAAAATGCTCTGGGCAGCGGAGCAGGCCGGGGCAGCACGGGTGCTGCGGGCCGTGAGGTGTCTGAGTTTAGGCCCCACGTGGCTCCTTGCTGTTAGTGTTTGAGCAGCTGCCTGCTTGTTTTGTGTGGCTGTTGTCACTCAGACAGGCTAACAGTGTTGATTTGTGCCGTGATGGGTTAAAGCTGGACAGTTGAAGTTGTCCAGAATTAAAGGTTTGAATTAAGAATTTAAACAGGACAGTTAAACTGGTTGCCACCTGCACCCATGTATTTTATTACTTCTGAGAGATTTCTGTTCTCATCATCTGAATGGCTTGTGGAGCAACTTCCAGAGTCTTAATGTCTGGCCTCTGGCAGTCAGCTGTTCAAGATTTTTAGCATTCTTTAATATTCAGTTGCAGAAGCAGTAGGGATGTGTTATTCACAGTGCTTTTTGCTACAGCAAAGTGGACTGGAGGTTTGAATGGTGGTTGCTTTAGCCATGTGATGAGCACCATGTGAGTCAGAATCTGATTCTTGGTGTAAATAACATGAGATAATACTGCTGTGTTTATCATCCTTTAGCTGCCAATCTAATGTCTTTGTGTAGTTTTTCTTCTCTCCTAGTATGCTGGGTTGGTTTTTTTCCACTGGAGGTAGCTTTGGATATAGTTAGGTACCATGGCTTTAAGTGCAACAGTTAGCTCTAGTTCTAAGTTCAGGTGTTACCTGCAGTGGTAATAGAAAGACAGCTTATATACTGAAGTCAGTGTAGGCTCTTGAAAGTTTGCCAAAATAGCACATATAGACTGAAGGGAATGCAGCTTGGCCTGTGTGAATGGTCCCAATATACAGAAGAATCCAACTTTGATTCTCTTAGAAGTAGACTTGTTCTTTTGTGCTAATTCCCCATTAAACAGCCTGGGAAATGGAGGAGGAAGATGATGGCATGCAGAATTATTGGTACCAGTAAATAAAAAAAAAATTGAGTTTATTCTTGTTTTCCAGAATGTTACTTCTCTTTTGCCTACAGGAATTTTGATGGCTGCCTTAATAATCTTTATCAGTGTCGCTGGAAAACACTGATGGTTTATTTTCAGCTAAGTTAATGCTGTATGGGAGGAGGAAATATGATTCCTGAATTACTGAATTTAGTTGTTCTTGGCTCATAACTCATGCTACTTCTCAGATAGCTGAGATCTGGCTTTTTGTGACTGGCATGCCTGGATATCTGGGTACTTCTCTCTGAGCTGTAGGGCTCAGGTGCTGAGAGATAGCATGGTGTGTCCAGGGACAGTATTATACTTTTAGGTTCTGTCTGATAGCTACAGTTCTCTAAGACCTCCCAAGCTGATCCTGTTAGTTCAGGAACCAGAGTCTTACATCTGGCGGGTGGTAGCTGGCTATATCTGCCCAAATAGACAGGTTTGACCATGCTTTCCTGTGTTCAGAATTCAGTAAGGAGCAGATCCAGCAGTCCTGATCACTTCAGGAGGCAAGAGGGTGTTGATCAGCTATGCAAGGCAGTGCTTTGTATGTGCCACCAACTAATGGTGTCTCAGAGCTGTTTCTTCAGTCACTTCTTGCAAGTCATGAAAATGGAGTATTTTCCCTCAGTGTGGTTATGTGTTTAAAAAATGGTGCAAATTGCAGCTCTTTGAGTTTTGATATTCAAATTCTAGTCTTTTTTTTTTTTTTTTCTTTTTTTCCCCTAAAGGGAAAATACTATAGGAATCATTTTGATGTAATTCCTTGAAAAGAGCTGATGCACTAAAGAAACTCACAGACTAATGTGGCTTAGAAAGGACTTCTGGAGATCGTCTAGTCCAGCCTCCTGCTCAAAGCAGCTTCAACAAGAGTATGATGAGGTTTGAATACTTCCAAGCATGTAGATTTTACAGCCTCTGAAGACATGTTCTGCTTGACCACCCTTATGGTTTAAAAAAAAGAAATTCCTTATAGTAAGTTGGAATTTTGCATGTTTTGACTTGTATTTGTTGCATCTTATCTATACACTGTTCACCCCCCAGAAATGTTGGCTCTGTTTTATCTATACCTTCTCATTAGATTGTTTTAGAGAGCTGTAAGATCCTGCCAAAGCTTTCTGAAGGCTGAACAAACCCAGTTGTCTCAGTCTCTGCCAGTATATCATGTGCTCCATCCTCCTGATCATTCTTGTATCTCTCTGCTGGACTGATTCTGGTATGTCAATGGCAGACTTGATCAGGTCACAGAGAATTTCAGAGGGGGATTTGTTGTTACAGCTGATTCAGTGTCACATTGGCTGCTGACTGAAGTTCCCACTTCTCCCCAAGGTACCCGTCATGCATCCTTCTTTGCATTAAATCCCACAATCATGCAGTGCCAGCTGTGACAGTTAGTCACTGATAGGATGGAAGCATCACCCAAACATAAAATTGAATAGCTTTCTCCTGTTTCAGGTTACTGTTCCAATTTCCCTAAGGCCATATGCTTGCTAGATACAATGAAAGCACGTGGGACCTGTCATTTTATCAGATATACTGTAGCTTGAAACTGTATCCTAAGATTCCTTGTGGAGACCTTGAATGGGCAAGGAATGACTGACTCAGGTTGTCAGCAGTGGGAGAAACAGTGGAGATAACACTGATCGTACTGCTTATTCCTATTAAAGCAGGAAGAGGTGACATGGATGAGAAAGCGGAAATGGTTTAGGGAGGGTTTTTTGGGTTCCTTTTTCTTTTGAGTTATGAATATAGTAGCATTGTTGAAGTCAAACAGGAGAAACTCTGGTAGTGTTATTGCAGTCAAACGAGAAAGAATCCTAGAGGTGAGAACTGAATTCACAGTGTCGATTGAAGCAACGAAGAGTAAAATTCTATATTTTCTATTAACGTTTATAGCAACGTAGTTGCTGAGACCTCCCTTTTAAACTAATGCTTTGGGTCAATGAATACCATGGAGATGTGAATTGTATCTCCTCTTTGTCCTGGGAAGTTGAAGGCTTGTTTAGAAGTAGTCAGAAACATGAGCTGAAACAGTTGTATTCAGATCAATGCCAATTATCTTTCATTTTATACATACATCTACTGCTGAAATGCACGCCAGAGGGCACTAAAGATATTTCAGCAATATGACTAATAAGAAACAAAAGATGTTTTCCTCTCTTCTTCAGGAGAAGGTAGAGCTTCTGTGTATCCCCCAAATGAAAGCCACTGGAAAGCTGTAGGTTAGTTCATTGGAAATTATCATTACCCATAGGAAGTGTGACACTGAACAAGCCAATTTGTGCAGTTGCTATAAAGGCATATCACTTGCCTATCTTTCAGGATATTATGAGGCTTAATTAATAATATTTTATTCTAATCAGGTTCTTCTACAGTCTCCATCTCCACAGTATCCAAATGACTTGCACAAGCTTATTAAGCAATGTGACTAGCATAATTACCTGTAGATTTCTCTGCCTTTTACCCCAGGGAAAGCTGTTTGTTTTGTCTTGTTTGTTTGTTTTAAATTCATTTTCTTCTAAAAATTATTTGAATGCTTTTATGTTAACAAAACCAAGGTTTCCTTGTTTAATGCTGGAGTTAGTCTGCTCAAATTGGAGAAACTTTAATGTGGAAGATGATTTCACAGAAAAAGCTACTGAATTATGAAATGCACTGATTTATATAGATGGTTATCTGATGCATTTAAAAATGTTGAAAATAGTAAACAATCTACAGGACAAACATTAGCTATCATAATTTTCTAGCTAGAAGTGGCTGTGAGATTTGGTCTTTCTGGAATGGTTTCATTAGCAGAAGACAGCCCCTCTCTGCTGACTGTCCTACTCCCTCGGTAGTGGTGTTCCAGGAATGGTGATGATGTAATGGAGTAGAGGACGGAGCAGGGGCAGGCGAATGAGTTTTGTGAACCTTAGGAAAGTACTCCTTCTGTCTTAGATGTCTTGGTGTACTGCCAGGTGTATGGAAAAAAAATAGAGAAGCTTAATCAACTAGTGTATGTGGGATCTGAGACCATTTATGATTACGACAGATACTTGGTAGAATAGCAGTGATAAGAACACAAGTTTTTAAGGGTATATTCTATGGAGGCAGGACAAGTATAAAGTTCAAAGATGGTAGCATCACATTGCATGTGAAAGATGTGCCTTCAAACATCTACCTAAGTTGTTTTAGTGACTTACATTTTATTTCTTTTGTCCTGGGTGTCACCATGTAGTCACTAGATCAACAGGATAAAGAAAAATAGGTATTTTCTATCACTATTTTTTATTTTCAAAGCAGAGTTTGTTATGGTCCTAAAACTGAGTATTTTTACTTGATTAACGTAAGGATTTACTTGGATTACAACTGTATAGAATAAGGGTAAAGATAAAATGAGTAACAAGAATGAGGTTATGAAAACAGGATCCATCAGTGTTCGGGTAGAAATAAAATTAAATATATTCAACACACAAATTTGAAGACATAAGCATACTAAACAGTGGAATGACTGTAAGTATTTTCAAGCTGCTCTAGTCAAGGGTGGTGCTGTGACTGGAACATGACAAATGGAATATTTAATCCACTTTGAAGTCCTGTACGAAAGTAATTGAAAATTGAGGTTAATTGCACAAAAATATAGTCTAGACTTACAAAGATGCTATGAGATGAACCTGGTTGTTTTGCACATCTTCATTTAAAAATAATGGATGGCCTTATGCATTTAAACCAAATCCTCTATGGAGGTGCAGTGCCATAAGGAAAATCTCTGGCTTCGCTAATGGAAGGAGGGAGGTTAGTAGAGAAGTTAGTGTGGAGTGGATAAGGTATCATAGATAGGGTAGATTTTTTTTTCAAGTAATGGTTTTAGGACCAATATACTTAAGTATTTTCAGTAATGTTATTAATCCAAAGTGTGGGGTAGCTCTGCTTTAGAGTTTTGAAATACTGTAAATAATCAGGATAATCAGAGCACAAGATAGTAAGAAATTATGATGGCCCTCAGGAATAGGTAGAAGAACATATTTTCTGTCCATATGCATTTGAGAAATAAGGCTGTAGGATGCAGAGTGGGTAGCCATTCCTGCATGCCTTGAGAGTGGTGCTTGGCAGGGTGTATTCTTAAAATTTCTCATCTTGAAAGAGCTTCTTTTGAACAGTTTCAACAGATTACAGGAAGCAGACAGCACACCAACTGAATTTTTGCTATTTTCATGTACCTCTTTTTGCCTGAGTTACCATCTCTTCCTTTCTTCATATCATTCTGCCAGATTCTCTGAGATGAAAGAAATAATCCCTGAATTGCTGTAGGTTCTACAGAAAGAATGAACATAGTTTTTGCTGTACCTTGCATCTAGGTGTAATTATTTTTCTCCCCTTCTTTGGTGTAGTAGAGAAAAAAGGCTGAACCTATACCTTTTTTAACACTATTTAATAACTTGTTGGTGCCTTCAAGATTTCTGATCTACAATCAAGTTCAGTATTTATTAAAACTACCAGAAAAATTTGAGGAAGAGGCTTTTTCTTGCATAACTTTATGCCTGATGTGAAGGAGGGTGGAGGTTTGATGGCAGGTGACAGTTACCATTGCACTGCCCAGTTAAGCATAAATTAAAGCAGAGAGATGACAGTGTTCAGATCCAGAGTCAGTGTTCACATGAAGGTTTTTCACATCTGGCAACTCAGTGTGTTTCTTGACAGAAAGTGTGATTAGCTCGTAAATGCCTTCATGTATTGGGTGCCCAGGTACTGGAGGGGTACAGGGTGTCCTCTGTGAGGGGAAGTGAGAGAGCAGCCGTGTGGGTGTCCAGCAGCTGTCCAAGGGCAAGCCACCACTCTTCCTTAGGGCTTTGTGGTTTTAGACATATCCGTGGGCTCAGTGGGTAACTTCTGCAAGCATTTTGTCTAAGTTCTTAAGTGTTTTCTTCATGCTTTTTTCAGGTTTAAAAATTGTCTCTGTTAGTGCACTACCATATTTTTTAAGTAACTTTTAGCATATTTGCGCTTTCTGCTGATTGAGCTCAGTGTTGTTTATTATCTGATGAGTGAAAAGTTCTTTATAGTGCTAATGTTTATTAATGATAATTAGTCTATACAAAGAAGCAAATCATAGTTTTAGACCAGGAGTTCTAAGAAGTAATCTTCTTAATGAAAAAGAAAAAAAAATATTGGGGGGCAGAATGTTGAATTTCAGAACTATTATCCTGACATTTAAAACAACAGGTTTCAGTAAGAAGGTTTTTTATTTTGTTTAGACTCCTTTTAGAAGGAGCAATTTTTATTGGTGTGGCTGAATCAAAAGATTGATAAAAGAGGGTGTAATGCCTTTCAGTTAGATTGCTTTGGTTAAAACTTAGTCCCAGGTGGAAGTGACTAATGATTTTTCCTATTTTGTGGTTGCTTAGTGATAATCGTGCAATAAATTCAGCTTCAGTACAGATCTCACAGCTGCATGGTGCACTGTTGCGGTTGGTAAAGTGCACTTACTGAGTTTCAGCAAAGGCCAAGAGCAGACTAAACCTGGAAACAGCATGTTTCGTCTCAGGTGATGGTTGAAGGACTTTGGCAGAGTAATATGAGGAAGCCTGCGCAGTTTTTCCTTATGTACTGTTCTGCAGAGAAAGTACTTTGTTGGTCAGGGTTGTCCATTTATCTAAATGCAGTGGTTTTGCTGTGGAGTGGAATTGTTTGAGGCACTTGGAACATGCTTCAGTTTATTCAGTTCAGCTTAGTTATAAATGGAATAGGAGAATAAGGATAGAAACTCCCAGAAAGGTTTCTGCAGCTCACCCGTGGTTCTCATTTCTTTTACCATAATGATTTCTGTTAATCAAAATAGTTGTAAACAGTACAGTGTATTCAAGCTTTTATTAATTTTGCAGTTATATTACAACCTCAGAAATTAATTTATTTGATGTTACATGCTCAGTGTTGTGTTGATTTGGTATTTTTCTTTATTCTTTCCTAGTATTCATGTGATGGCAAATTTAATTGTGGTACATGTCACTGATAATGGTTTTATTTGTGCTCCATAACATCCATTAAGACAGATTTATTTATTCATTAGATACGTAAATTAGGTAGCAGAAGCAGCTAATGCTGAAGTGTCTTTTTTGTTTAATTTTTGCATTGTTAGTTTTCATATCATCTTGGTTTTCATTTCAGATCTTGAAGGTTGAATACGAGCTAGCATGTCAGGCTGTTTTTTCGAGTAATTCTAGGGTTGATTGTTAACCAGTCCTGAAAACTTCACAAGCAGAAGTCTAATTTTGGGTTCCCAGTTTTGAGGACTAGTCCAAATTCCAAAGTTTTGCAGGTGTTTCCTTCTTTATAACTTCCACAGGAATATCCTTTAATATGCAGTGGTTAAGATTCCCATTTGCCTAACAGGGATTTTTCCATTGCCTCGCTTTCTACGAAGGTAGCCTTTTTAAGTCCATGGATGCTGGGTTTTGATGCTGTTCTTTACTGACCTTCCTAAATACATTACACAGGCTAGCTTTCTAATTTAAAGCAATCCTGCTAAATTAGCCTTTAAAGTACTTCAAAGAGAGCTTGTTAAGTACCATTCGTTATGATGGTTACTACCATAGTCTGTGGATACAATTACTTCTCATCTAATCTGACTCTGTTGCTATTCTAAGCAGCAGAACCAGCACTTAAAGCTGGCACTGGAGCTGTGCATAGCTGCTGTCATAGCAGCTGCCAAAGTGACATGAGTGATGCGTTCCTTATAGCACTTCCTTGTGTTTTATTGGTCTATTAAAATGGAAATGGAGAAGTATCCAGCTGAACTTCTTTAGTAATAACATTTGCAACTCTCTATCCATTTCCTTCTCTGTTTCTCACTTTCTGTGTGTCATGTGCGGTGTTCCAATTTTAAACGTGGTCTTTGGTTCAAACTGCTGTTTGGACAAGCATCTGAGAGTTGTACTGCTCTGTTTTTATTCAGGATGATTTGTCGGTAACCATAGGTGTCACTTTGGGAAGAAATTGCACTCGTTTAATGAGCTGGACATGGGAGGAGATCACTGAGCTGTATTGTAGTGTTATGGATTACTTAAAATTGTTTAGCTCTAATTAATTAACAATTTCTACAAATAGAGAAGTGGCACTCTTAAAATGCAAACTAACTTATCATCTCTGTTACATCTTCTACCATGGTATGGTGGCATGGTCTAAGCAAGTGTCTGTCTTGGTGGTTGTGTGTGTCTTCATGGTGAGTGATACAGAAGAGGTCCATCTTCCACCTTTGTGCTATTCAGTGCCATGCAGCGCAGGCTCCAACCCACTCCATCTTGTTACGATTTCCCTCCTTGGAAGGGCAGGTTTTGGCCCTTAGGGATTGCCTGTGGAGGGTACTCGAAGTGGGCAGGCAGGGGAGCCTGGGCTGTGCACAGCAGCACATTGCTGCTAAAAAAACAGTAGGAAGTGGTTTCCTGTGCCAAAGTGCTGCTTCGAGGCCTTCAATAAGGGAGTGCAAATGGCTTTGAAGGGCTTTCTTCACTATTATTTGGGAGTAAACAGCAAAACTTGCCACTCAGTAAGCACTGTAATATCAGCATACAAAGGTGAAGCCAGGAGTTGATGGTGTTTCTTTTGTAGCTTTTCAAGTATTTTATTTCCTTTTTTAGAGCTTATTGACTAGATGCTTTTATGACTTCAAGGAAGCTGAAGAGGGCTTAAAGTTCTTTCACCTTAAACATTTTGACAGTTAAATATGTTTCTTGACATATAATTGGTATAAATTATGAAATTCTGAGGTTTGTGTGAAAGTTGTTACTGATTTCCTTTCCCACATCTTAAATCCATGTGACTTTTAAAGTTAAGAGCTGGCTGGATAGATCCACATGAATTTGCCATGCTTTCCTGTTAGGCTGAGTGTTATTAATGAGTTACACCTTGCTGTGTGGTAGCACCACACTGATTAAATGAATTAGTAAAATGAGAGCTGCTTCTAGCAAGTCAGTCATGCAACTTCTGCTTACTGTTAATTCCTCTAAGTGCAAAAATTCATTTATAGTTTGATTCCCCTAAATGAGAAATTGACACCTTATATGTTTATCTGTGGTCTTTCATATTTTAAATGAGAAATAAAGCTAAACTTTTTTTAAAAAATAGTGGTTTTAACCAGGATGGCTGGTGAAATTAAACTTGAGTGTTGTGGAAGAACATTGGTGAGAAGTCTATCATAGCAAATGTAAATAAAAAATGAAGAAAACTTGCAGTACTGATATAATTTTCCTATGTTTAGTATGGACTAGGAAAGACTAGTTGTCAGAAATAGCAATGGACTGCAACATAGAAACAGTAGGTTTAGATCATGAAAAGTTACAAACTCATGTTCATAAGCTTCAGCTAAATTTTATAAAGCAAATGAGAAGACAGTGATGGCTAGGGCAGGGTGCAGTTGTACAGTGCCTGGTGTAAGTTAAATTTTTTCCCTCTCTACACAGCTTTTCACCTTTTTTGAATTTTACATTTTTTTCCTCCTTGTACAGTGGAGAGATTGAAGTCTTAGGTTGTAAAGGCTGATTGTATACAAATGTACCTTTCTAAGGTACTGATGTCTAAACCAGTTAATTAACAGTCCATATGGAATATTATATATTTGATGTTAGTTGAAATGGATCTAGTCTAGAAACTATATAAATGACACTGTTGATGTCTTATGTTGCAGTGGGTGTTGGTTGCTTTATTTTGTATAATATTCTGACTTTTTTTTTTTTTACATAGCGGTATTTTCTTGTTGGAAGTAATCCTGCAGAAACCAAATACCGTGTTTTGAAATTAGATCGCACTGAACCAAAGGATTTGGTTGTAATTGATGATAAGGTGAGTGCCTCTCTGTCTATTTTTTTTTTTCCAGTTATTCCAATAGTACTGCTCATATTGAGCTGAATTGAAATATTACATATTTAATCTGTTTCAACAAAGGTATGTTACAGAATTGGTCATATAGCAGTTGAGATTGAAGGAGATCTCTGGAGGTTGTCTAGTTCTACCCTCATGCTCAGAGCAATGTCAACTAGATCAAGTTGCTCAGAGCCATGCCCAGTCATGTGTTGAGTATGGCTGGAGACTACATGTCATCTCTGGGTAGCCTGTTCCAGTGTTCAACTATCCTCACAGTAAGAAAACTTTTTCTTACATTTGAGTGGAATTTCCTGTATTTCAATTTTTGCCTGTTGCCTCCCATCCTTTGATGGGGTACCACTTGAAAAGAGTCCGCCTCAGACTTCTTTACTTCCTTCTACCAGGTATTCATACACATTGATAAGATCCTCTCTGAGCTTTTTCTTCTTAACCTCAACTCTCAGCTTTTCCTCATGTCAGATGCATACAGTATTAGCATGAAAATGGCAAGTTACAGTATGGGAGTGGCCAGAAGATCTCCAAACAGCTGCTTCACTAAATTTTTCCAAGTTTTTCAGTTTATTACGTATATGCTCCCAGTGGTTTTCTTAAGTTCAGCTATGCTGTTCTAAGTGCAAAATACATTTAATTGTGATCTAGCCATATTTTTAGTGTTTATGATATACCATATCTGAAGCAAAATAAATAGCAGCAGCAAGAGCTTTAATGTACACAATAGAATAACATGTGATTTCTTTCCAAGAAGTTTATGGTTTAGAATCTTAACACTTAAGTAATGTTTGTATTCACATGTGACCATGACTGTTTGTGTTTCAGTGAATGGTGAATTTTGTTCTTGTTGTATGTGTTGGTAGGACTGAAAAAGGAGACAGAGGATGTAGAGCAGATATTTGTTTCATTTTATACCAAGTAAATTCTACTATTCTTTGGCATGAAATAACATTTAACTACCAAAGCAGTAACTTAAGTGACTGTTTATTTTAAAGCATGTGTATACGCAACAAGAGGTGAGGGAACTTCTTGGCCGTTTAGACCTGGGAAACAGAACAAAGATTGGTCAGAAGGGCTCTTCTGGGTTGTCTCGAGCTGTCTCTGCTTTTGGTGTAGTAGGTAAGTGTTTTGTTTGGTTTTATAAAATCTTTTATTTCTTGACGTGAGGCTTACTGTGTCACACTGTATCCTTCTGTCTCCCTCCCTTTATTTTTATTTTTAAGATGGATTAGGATTGAGAAATTTCTTTCTTAAAGATAAATAAGTTTCTATGTGTTTTGTGAAAACAGGTGGCCAGTACAGGAGTGAGAGTTGTGCTGTTACTAATCTCTTCTTTGTAATTGTCGTGGTTTAAGCCCAGCCGG
>NW_009930368.1:19577-33334 GCF_000696875.1 Nestor notabilis | reverse complement strand
TCAGGCAGGATTTCTCCTTAGTGAAACCATGATGGCTTTAACTCGTGACTCCCTGCCTGACAAATAACTTCTGAATACAGTGTTGTGCTAAGGGCTGTATTTGTTAACGGACAGTTCCTACACCTGCAAGGATGGCAAGTACTAACTTTCCATTAGGACATCTTATAAAGACAATAACAGGAATAGGAGGTTAAGCGTCACAGAGAGTCAGCTCTCCACTGTATGATCTCATTTTCTCAGCTCTTACAGGCAAAGGTATTTCTACTGTAGTAAAAATTTCTGGCTCCATGGGGATCATTGTTTCTCATTAAAAATAAAAACAAATTCCACAGAAAGTGAGGAGCTCTACCTTTCCAATAATTTCTTTTTGATTTAAATATAATAGCAAGAAAATTGTATATTCTTTTCTGAGTGCAACTTTGTGCATACTGTCATTTGTTGCACAAGCTTGGGTTTACAAAACTGGAAAGTCATTTAAAAGACCCGTCTGTAAGCTCCACAGTTGTTTGTTGGGGTGTTTTTTGTTTTGTTTGTGGGTTTTTGTTTGGTTTCGGTTTGGTTTGTTCTTTCCCCATTGATCACATGTGGTTCCAAGTTCTAAACACTTATATATCATACTTACCTCATAAAACCTCCTTAGTTAATGTTTTTAATGTTTTCTGATTTTTGGTATCAGTGAGGTAAATAATTATCAATGGGAAAATAGGAGAAAGGGATACCAACAAGATACCAATAGCTATACAAAACCACTTTTAACAGTGTATATTCAATACACATGAATAAGTAACAAATGGTTAAGTTTTGGCTGATACCATGACCACGGCTGGTCATTATATATAATTACTACCAGGATGGCATTTTATCAGTTACAACCCTCATGTAAAACATATCTAAGAGCACCAGCTATCTTAAGGTAAAGGCTATAAAAGAAAGGTTAGGCTAGTTTAAAATGTTTGTAGATAAGTTGATTTTTTTTTATTTTTTTTGGCAACTGAGATGGAAATATTAAGGCAAACCACCAGTGTATATCTGTACTTCAATTTACCTCTGAGTCCACAAAATGCCTCTGGTAGTAATAAAAGCCTCTTCGACACAGATTGCAGTGGTTCAAAGCAGTCTTCAGAAAATATCTTCTATAAATTTGGTGCCATGTGTCTTTAATCTAGGAAAACAGTGCTTAAATTTGACTAAATTAATACATACATACATTATCATGCACAGTTTAATGATCACATTTAATTTCAAAGTATAACTCCCAATTTCCACCATTCCTGTCATATAGTATACATTTAAATATTTCTCAACAATTTGTCTGCAACTGGGATATGACTAATGTCTTAGTTACATTTGGCAAACATTAAAGCTGATTGTAAATTTTAAAATCTACTCTTCCATGCTTGTAACATAACTGAATGCTTAAAAATAGTCTGCAGCAGAAATACATCTAAATTATATACTACAAAACAGGACAAATTGTTCTGCTCTTGGCATAACGCAATCTTTAAGATGGAGAATACATTTTTGAGTAGTACCCATTAGTTTATCTATTAAACCTGAATGAGCATAGAGAAATATTTAATGGTCTTATGTAACTTGTAATTTTTCTTGATTAGGCTTATTTACATTCCAGTTCTTCAAAAATCAGATATGCATATAGATATTTCTCTTACTAAAAAAAAAAATATAAAATAAATATTTCGTGCAGAAAATAAATCACTGTTAAAAGAAATCTACATCTATTACTTATTAACGTTTAAATTCTCATTTATAATCTTACATTTAACTAGATAAAAGGTCTAATGATGTTAAGTGCCTTACACTGCAACGACATGAATAATTTCCCAGAACATTTAAAATGTACAATACATTCCCACAGGACAGCCTAAACCCCCTTTGCCTTTTTCCAAGTATTTTTACAAGATTTCCCTCTTCAAGGTACCCAAGAACTTCAAACTGTGCATATAACCACATCAAAAGTTTAAGAACGCACAGTATGTTTTTATTGTATCTTGCTCACAAAGGCCTTGATTCTCTATAACAATAATTTAAACAAGCCTTGTCGTAATGCAGGCAAGAAAACTTACTCAGCAGGTTCTGATTTCAGCCTAAACTGACAGATTCCAAAGCATCGTACTGCATTTGTCTAACAGCCAACAGAAGTGTGTGAATTGCGTGCAAGCAGTCATTTAGTAATTAATTTGGAAACATCTGGATTACAAATTCAGTATTTAGATGGAGTCTTTTGTATGCTATCTAGAAAGAACATTCAAATGTTCACAGGGTCTTCCATATGTTTTGTTACAAATCCACATCTTACCAGACAAGGATCCACTGTTACTCCTCTTGCTTCAAGATTCTTTCTGACAGTTGTCACTTCATCATTTGCCAGATAAGCTGCATGTTCTTCACTGCATTTGATTAATTTCTCCAGTTCATTTTTTGTTTCATTACGAATATTCTAGGATAAAAATTATTAGTTAGTAGTAATTCTTACAGACTCAGACATCATCAGCACCTCCTCAAAAAACAGTCTACCTGCTTGATAAGCCAGAACTGAAAATAACTGACACTTTTAACTATTACATTTAAGTGACTCAAAAGGGTACTTGTACAAAGACATCTAAAATACAGTACTTTTAAATGGATAATTCACAGCCAGTTTTTTCATACTTTTTTCTTCTCACTATGCACAGAAATGCAGAAGAGGAAGAGAAGGGAAAAAAAAAAAACCAGAGGTGCCAGCCTCCTTTCTGCTCCATGAACATCTGCTAGCGGAGTCCACATTCACATAATCACCTGTGATAGTCATGAGAATTGTCACTTTTCCCTAATAGCTAGCAAGAACTCTCCATGGATTCACCCCTTTAATTTGCTGTTCATTATATTCAAGTAAGACAGGCTGAAGTTGCTGCCTTTCTCCCATACCTGGCTCCATACAGTTGACTGTAAAACTCCTTCCTCTGAAACAATTATTTTAAACTCTACTTACATCTTTAAAGTATGATTTAGTTTGAGAAGTATCTAGAAAAAGTAACATTAAAAGCCTATAATCTCTGGGCAGTGAACAGAACATAGTATTTAAATTTAAAAGAAATTTCCAAAAGCTATATGCAAATAAGAAGAGAAGTCATGGAGAAAAAACTTAATTGGGAGATACAACTATGTGACAATGCCATCACCTACTAATCAAATCCAAATGGAGCATGACAGAAAACAGCATGCAACTTCTGCTTAAAAGGCACCCTTGGAAAGTACATAAAAGAACAGGGCAGTTTCCACCCTGTTTCTTTCTAATGGAAGACTTTAACATTCAGGTCAACGACATAGTAAAGATGTAATTCAGCTGAAGAATGGAAAACAGTTTACAAACCAATATATATCTGCAATATGAAAAAAGTACATGGAACTCTCTGTGGTGCTATATTTAAATAGATGAATACTAAAAGTAATCATAAAATATTTAAAAGTTGTTTTAAAATTTTTTTAATCATCTGAATAGAGCAAAGAGGATCGGTATTTTTGAAAATTTACTAAGTAATAAACAAAGTTTTCTAAAGGTAGTGAACTACCTTTTCCTTTTACCTGTTCTTTGGTGCGGCCTATCCAGTATAACCATCTTTTCTTCCAGTCTGGACCCACCATATCTTCAATAACAGATTCAGCTAAAAAGGAAAATATGGTATTAAGTATCACTCAAAATTTCTGTTACCAGCCAAATTTATAGTTCTAAAATTAGGTAAATCAAGAATGGACATTTTTTAAGAACATAAGATGTGCCATACTGAGCCAAGTCACATGTCTTTTGCCTAAAGCAAAAGTTGATGTGTTTTATTAAAATATAAAAATGACTGCAACTGGTAGTTTAAGAAAAATAAATCTTACCTTGTTGCAACTTGCATCAAAAATAATTATGCTTGATAACCACAGATGGACCAACTACTTTACCTGAATTTATCCTATTCTTCTACATGTGTGTTCATACCTTTTTTGACTCTATAGATCCCTATTAACTTATCTTTCAACTGCCTCATTGCAAAAGCACTACCTTTTAAGGCTGTATTTTGCTAAACATTTTTATCAGTGTTGGTACCATTTTGAACTGTCACCACTATCTCAGTTGTAATAAAACAAAAGTTTGCCCTGTAGTAAAGTGAACTAGATCTGGAAATCGGTACACAAGAGTGGAATACATCACACAACTCACTGTCTTTGAGACGACTTTGGAGAGTCTCTTCCATAAAATGAATAGCTGCATCCCACTGCTGTTTATCAGATATTGACCGATCTTCTAAGGCATTGTGCTGGATCACTCGCTGTAACAGAAAACATCTTTTTAGCATACAATAAATAATTTACTGAGAATTCAGTAAAAAAAAGATTACTGGCATTCTCTTAATTTTTTGATTTCTATAAAAACAGCACGTATTGGTCACACAGGATTTATTCAAGGTATTTCTCAAAGCACTGCTAAAAATATTTTTTCATGTCTTCAATGTGACTCTCTTCCGTAGCCTAGCATAACTGACGTAAAAAATGCAACAAACAATATGAAATCCCTCTGGATTATAAAATCTATGAAGATGGTAATGAAATGCTGTTATTTTATACGGCTATACTTAACAAATGAGCTGATGCTAAACAATTCTCACAAGACTGCCCTTGGGCAGCCAGAAGATTATGGAGGACTTTTTCCTGAACCAACCAAAATAATTTTATTAGCTGATATTTAGGGCAATAGTTAACATAAGGTAGTAATAAAATGAATTGAGAAACACCAAATTAAAACATTATAAAAAAGGAGAGATAGACACATCTATCATTTTATGATTACATTAAAAGAATGAAAAAGTACTGAATATGCAACTTAAGTAAAAAGATTTCAACAGCACTTAGCCAACAATGCAAAAAAAATCCACTACATTGTACCAGGCTATCCTCTGCTCTCTCGTTCCATTTATGTCGTTTAATACTTTCTTCTTTGACAGCTTGTTTCAGTTTATCAAAAATATCATCATGCTCTTTTCCTTTTGGTTCTGTCATGAAACGCGAAAATTCTTCTTGCAAAGTCTCCCATGCCACCTAGAAAGTTAGCAAACAATGACTACTGATACAGGTCATTATACCACGCACCAGCTGGTAATGAAACACATTCATGACAATTCTTGCAAGTATGAAAATCTGCATACTTTCCAAAAACAATGTACAAGTGAAAGAGTAAGTCATTGACTTTTCTTTTGCTGCCTTGCCCATTGCTAATGAAGTCAAGACTAAATTTCAGTTTGCTATATTATAGCAAGTCGAATTCTGTTAAACTTGCATAAATCTATTAAATGAATACACCTACCTTGAAGGGTTTGTTCAACCTTTTAAGAAGGTTTTTTTTTTTTTGTCTTTAGTATGGAAAATTCACCACAAGAGCAAAATACAATGTTCCTAATGTATGCGCTTCTCAACATCAAGATCTTGCTAGCCTACTCTTACATGTAAAGTAGTTAGAAGAACTGCAGTAAGCCCTTTAAACCATCACCTTCTCTGAAGGTATGCTTTCATTTCATCAGGCTTTGAACAGAGTTTTTATTTTTTATTTTTTAATTTAAATAGCTAAGTTCTCACCTCTACTGCTTTATTAGGTAGCTGCTTGTCAGTCCACTGCTTCAGTTTGATGTCCACAGTGGTGTTAAATGTCCCTGAGTTCATAGTCTGTGCTGCTGGAAGGTATATATTCTCAATCACATGAGTAGATACCCTTTCCCATAAAGTTTTCTGAAGAATCTCCTCCCTAAAATGGAAGTTGTAACACATATGATAACTTCCAGTACAAAAGTGTCTAACAAGAATGCATTCCATTTGTTAGAAACACTGAGGAAGCAAGGCTACGGAACAAGGAAATACTCCCTTAACATCAGGACACCACTTCAAACAAAATCTGCTTGGACTAAGTACACAAATGCACAATGTTTTCAACAGCAAAGACAACTTCACAAGTTGACCTCTACTACTCTTATGGTTGCCACTGCACAACAGTTCCTTGCAGTCTTTAATTATACCAGTATAACCATGGAGAGCTATGTGTGCATACGCATGGCAGATGAGGGAAAGACAAAGGGGCAGATTGTAAAGCACTGAAATTACTTGACTGATGTCTCACACGTGGAGAAACCAACTCCATGTGGGTTTTGTCTCTGTAGTATTCTGATTTGTTTGTTGGAACATGCTGTAGTTTTCCATCTGGGATTTTCATTGATTGTTCCCAGATTTGATAAACAGTGAAGCAAGTTGAGAAGTCCAACCTTTTGCCAAAATGTACGCTGACATTCGTTTACAAATGTACCTCATGACACTGTAAAACTAAGCACCTCTTTCCTATTTATGATGTGTTTCAAGAAGTAACAATGGAAACAATCTAACTTTAATCTTTTTAAATGACAATAAATTCTCTCAGGGAACTTTGCAGCTGCAGTGAGACTACCCAACTAAGCCAGTGTTAATATGCAGCTGGTACCCACAGAGGCAGTCACATTCCTTCTGCTCCTGCTCCAGTCTCCAGTACAGATTCTGGGTTTCTTGCAGGTTAATTATATCCTAGCTAAACATGCTAAATCAGCTTACCATAAGATCATACAAATGCCAGATTTGGTAGAATTGCAAGAGCTAAGAGATGAAGAATAAAAACTACCTTATTTTGGTGGTACAAGACTGCCGGATTCACTCAAGTCCTTTTCTTCCAAACGCTCTCAAGTTCAGGACACATGCTTCAACCCTGAAAATGCCCCTACTCTAACTGGATTTGCAGACAATGACTGAAGAACTTCTCATAAATATCACCTCTCCACCCATTTCAACAATGGCATAATTGAAAATTTCTTTTGTGTTTAAAGCATCTTCCTTTGAGATTCAAAAATTTTGAAGCTGTCCTTCAAACATAGCAGTTTAAATGGGAATCAAAGCCAGTAGTTTTTCTACTGCTGGAACAGATTTTTGGCATATTTAGGATAGTAAAAGTATTTACACAAAATTAAAAGGAACTCAAACATTTAAACATTGAAAGAATTCACTCTAAATAAAAATTAATATTGCTACCACTAAAAAAAAAAAATAATTTTATAAAGCTTTGTTCAAAACAGGATGATTTGGATAGGGTTCAAACAAAGATCAATTACTGATCATTCCTGATCATCATTAGAACCGCGGACATGGCAAATTAATTTCACTTACAGGGTGTGCTGGAAACTGTCTGTTACGGATTTCACCACTTACAAATTCACTGTAGGAGAAGGGCAGTCCTGCTATTAAGAACAAATGCAATCTCCTTCCTTCTTTACTGACATGTCAATAAAAATACTCTTCTGCTTTGCTTAATGCAATCAAACTTAATTGGAAGGAATAGGTATTTTAACAGGATAGAAACATTTGCATTCATTAAATGCACTGCTGATTTTAGGCTGCATATAATGGCTAATGGAAGCATTTTTTCATGACTTAGGTTTCCAGTTCTACTTTATAGTTTATTAACTGTTGCAAAACTAGAATCATCACTACATTTTAACATTCAGAAAGAAATGCACCCACCCCATCCACAACAAAATTAAGTAGACTAAACATGCACCAGGGTACTTCAGCATTTATTATACAGTGAACAGGACCAAGCACCAAAATGGCAAACCTGCATTACACTTGGACTAGAAAATAAATTCAGCCTAATACACTGCCTACAACACTTCCTCTGAATGCATCCACATGCCCAGAATTACTTTAATGTTAGTAAGACTCAGACATTTTACCTTGGTTTTTAATCTATGACCAAATAACAGTTCAATTCAGGTCACTGAAGGTTCTTAGTTGTGGTACAGGCTGCCATCAAAGTAATTCCTTGTATTTTCCTCTCAGCATACAGTGGCTTTACTATACAG
This sequence comes from Nestor notabilis, assembly GCF_000696875.1. Lineage (NCBI taxonomy): Eukaryota > Metazoa > Chordata > Aves > Psittaciformes > Psittacidae > Nestor > Nestor notabilis. Next base: position 25,424 of record NW_009930368.1, on the reverse strand, counting down.
TAATGCTACACTGTTAAAATACTTCAGCTAAGCTCTCTCTCAGAGCTATGTCTGCCTTACAAAGAAGTGGGGCAGCATAGTATGGTGCTACTTGGTTGAGGCTACTAATGAGATCCACACATAACGTAAAATTCTCAAGCATCCAGTGAGCTTTTTCTACAGCCAGGAATTACATAATTTTTCAATTTTCAAATCTCTGATTCATAGGGATACAAAACTTCTTTTTTCCAAGGTCATATATATATTCTTTTGATATACACAATGATAAACCCCAAATATCAAGTAAAAAAAAAATTACCGATTCATACTCCAAATGAACATCTGAAAACAGCTTTATTATCACTGATACTTTTCATTTTTGAGGAGTATCTATTGTTTATTATATTGTATAAAAACGCAACAAAACACAAACTGACATAATGTGATTTTTGTCAAGGGATTATACAAGTGTTTGCTGATTCAGAACAACAAACAAACAGACTGCTTCCACAGGGATAAAAGACATAACACATTGACCTAAGAAAAAACAGTTCCTTATTTATATTTGAGAGTTTTGTTTAGTAAAACTCTGTATTTTAAAAGTGAAGTTTTCCTAGTTAATTATAAAAAAAATAGGGGGGAGGTGAAGAGAGACAGGAAAATAAAAATTACCATACCAGTGCTTTGGTGTGACCTGAGTCAAGCTTATGACTTCATCAAGAATTTCATTCTTTGCTTTTTCAAATAGTTCATTCTATGCAAAAGGCAAAATATGGAATAAAAAGATTTTAAGTATAGTTCAATCATGTTTCCATACAAAAAGTAAAAACCTAAAACCTTACACCTTCCAGTCATGTTCTGGACAATTTATGTGCTTGTTGTAAGCTATCCTGTTTTACCATACATCTTCCCACCCATATCTTGCATGCCTTTGGCCAGGCATGGCATTTGAATATTCAGGGTCTCTACAAAGGAATTAGAGAAATGACATCATAATTGTTTTGATACTCCATCTGACTGAAAGACCAGGGAACCTAAGTTCTCTTTGCCAGTTCTGTAATGATCACAAAGAAACACTGACTTATTTCTGTGAGCAGGTTAGGTCAGTGAACTGCATATAGAAGAGTGAAGGACTTCTAAGCATTGAAGTATCACAATTTTGAAGAACACTATTTCATGAAACAGAGAGCTCAGTATTTCCTTCCCCTAGAACACTCTATACTGTTCTTGCATTTTAAAATGTCAGTACTTTACATTTACTTTAAGAAACCTTTACAAATGAGATTAAATGACAATTTTAATCCATAATTTTCAACATTTTGTAGCACATAAATTAAAGCAGTAATTTACCCTGTCAAGCTCTCGCAACCGAGGGTAATTGTTTTTCCATTCAGTCTCAAGATTGAAACGTGTGGCTGCAAAATCAGAAACAAGGCCTTAATATTTTTCTTGTCTACATGCACTTCATGACTATCTTAGAAGTTCACCTCCTAAAACTTACACAAATCTTGCTTATGACATCCAAGAACATTAAGTGCCTCTGCAAATGAGCAAATTTTCTTGCTGTCTATGTTCAGATATTTTGTCTGCAAATTGCAGAATTCATGCACTGAAAAACTGTAGTGGAAATAGAGCCATGCAACTTACATCTCTGTACAAGGCAATCCTGTCCTGGCTGATCAGATGTTATCTTTATATAGGAAGCACTTTCTGAATCCAGTGAAAGTGTGTTTTGCCCACAAGAAAAACCTGAATTTTTTTCTTCATACTTATTTACTTCTTTGGCTTTTAGAGCAAGTGGGTCCTTCATTCCATGATTTTTTTTTTCTGCGTTTTTGTAAGGATTAACATATAAAACACAACTGCCCAAGCATGCTGGCAGAACAGTATTATATGTATGTGGAAGACCTGTTTAACAGCAAGCTGCTATTTCACTTGGGTTTTGAAAAGACGTTTACCTTTGAAAGCATCTGCTTGCTGCTCCACAGACTCTCTCACCATTTTCCAAAAGCAATCTGACACAGCAAGACTTAAGTTCTTTGTTGTTACTTGGTGTGCCTTCAGCATACATGTCCTGTAAAGGAAGACAGCTAGAGGAAATTCTTCCATGCATTACAATGCTTTCTGGACCCCATTTTCTCCTCACAAGAATAAAGCTTTGCTTTATATAGCAGACAATAACATGTCAATGAGCACCTAATCCAAAATCCAGCCTCTTCCTCCAAATTATTCAGTGATCAAATGGAGGAGGAAAGAGAGGGAACAACGCAAAAACATACCCCAAACCCCAGAATCCCAAAAATCCCACCACAAATTTTTATTCTAAAGGGTGTAGTGCAGGTACTGCAGTCCCAAAGACCATGCAGCTTAGCTTACTTTTCCTGAGAAATACAAACCTGTGAAATCAAAACTTTGATCAACTAGCAAAACACACATGCTAACCCTTCGAATACAACATCATTGTCACACCAAGATGACTGATATTTAGAGGGACTACAGCTAATTCTTGTGCTGGATTCACTCTTCCCAGTTGTATCAAGTACCTAGGCCTTGCTGGGAAGTTAGTTCTTCTAGAGCCAATGGAGAGATGCAGAAACATCTGAAGAGAGGCTCAAAACTCCAGCGGAACCAATTGCTGCCTGAAGATGTCTGTGTCTCTCCACTGACTTAGAGAAACCAGGCTCACTTGGTCACCTCGACAAGATACTTCATTTAAGCAGAGTAAATCTCAGAGTTCCACAGTGCATTCCTTCTTTAATTTCAGCAAGAAAAACTGATGTTAGCATTTACCAACACAGGCTTATTTTAGTAAAAGGAATAAATAGCAACATACTTCAACAGCTTTGAATTTTGAAAAAATTCCTCTTCATACTCTTTAATAGATTCAATGCTTTCACTGCTGTTTCCTGGAGAAAGAAAGGAGTGCTGCAACAGTTCCATTTAGACAGTTTTCTCTGCCATCAAGGAGAAAATAAGCAGAGCCTGAGCTCTCTTTACCTTTTCCAGTAACAACTGCAAAATAACCCAAAGCTTTCATGGGGAAGAGTTTGCCTTCGATTATTTGCTGGATCTATTAAAATAAAGGATTAAAAAACTGTGGTTAACTATGCACAAAGACATTCTTTCCTTCAGCGCAGTTTCAAAGCCAGATCTAGTTTTATCTATGCATAGAATTCCATAAAAGGCAGTTTATCATGGGACTTTGAGTTCAACAGGTATTTAAAAGGAAAAAAAAAAATAAATAAATCAGGGGCATAAACCAAATAAAGCATAACACAGAAAAACATAAAGTAAAGTGAAAAAGCCTATCCCAGAATATCCTAAAGCATTCTCAGAAAAGAGAACTTGCTCAGGTCACCTGCAAGAAAGGAACCAGTATTACAGCAAGCTGTAGCCAAGCTGTGACTGAAGTCATGCAACTGATCACTAAAAGCAAAGCATGAGATTAAAACAACCACCACAATAAATAAATAACCAAACAGTGCTGAACACAGAAATAAGCACTCAACACCATCTAGAACAGGCAGGCAATGTCCAATATTTTTGACAGCATCTCATGTATTTTTCCACATGTGACTTAACCCACCACAATATGAGAAAAGCAGTTTCAACTCACCCTGCTGGGGCTAGCCACATTTTTTTCAGCAAGATCAACTTTAGTCAACACAAAAATTGTTCTTTTTCCTTGAGGATCCATTTGGCTGACTAAGTCTGTGACAATACTGCGTTCTGCATCCACTGATCCATCTAAAACAAACAAAACCAATGCTGTATTTTAGGGGCTATATAACGTAACACGCAGTACTGAATACATAGTAGACATCAAGTAAGTTTCATTTTGCAACTTAAAACCAGTAAAATTACACTTACATTCAATTTTTGGGTACAAAAAGTGAAAATCTGCTTTGTTCCCAGTATTATTAAAAAAAATAATTGTAGTTGTAAAAGTTTTGAACAAGTACCAGCTCACTCAAAATATTAAACTCTATTATTATTGGCTGCCTCCAAAACACTTTTGAGGAAACACTAGATTTTATTATCACCACTGTTTTTTCAAATGATAAAAAACTCTCATCATAGAGTTCCTTTTTGCCATGGATACCAAAAGGTGCCTTAATTTATAAACAGATAGTCTGTTTTGTACACTATACAAACAATCACAAATGGAAAAAAAAAATAATATCAGGACAGTCCCCAGAGTCACCTAAGAATCACAATTACAAAATAAAAAAAACCCTGTCAGCCCACAAGCATCTAGACTCTTTTTACCTTGAATACAAAGGATGATGGCATTAGGATTCTGCATGTAGGCCTTGCTGATGCTAAAGATAGTTTCCTTAGTATCTGGAGCCATACCTGATGTCACAGTCTTTAATATGTATATGGAGATACATGTTTAAAGTAAAAAAGAAAACAGAATTATGTAAAAAAAGAAAAACAGCAGTTAATGTTCTCACCATCTCTTCAAGATTTTTTTTTTTTTTTAAATCTACTGCATACTTACACTAATGACTCCAGGTAAATCAACCAATACCATTCTCTGCAAACCAGGACCTTTCACACTTAAGGAGATAGTCTGTGAAGTAAATTTGAAACTGAAGGTTCATACACTCACCTCCTTTGTATGTAATTACTTATACACATATACAAAACTAACTGCATATTTATACACATATGCTTTAAACCAGCAACAGCCTGTAATTTTAAATAGGAAGTCAAATTTTATATGCACAGAACCGACACACAAAACTGATTTTATCAGTCCAAATGCACTTTGTATAGTGCAAAATATTATGTATACACAAACTGGATTCACCAGTGTTCTATTTGAAGAATACTTACAAAAGATACACATGTACAGATATTTGCCACTGAATATTTGCAAGTCTTACCTCAGTGCTAACAGTGCACCCTTCCTTCACACTATTTCTCATTCTGATTTCTATTTCATTTCTCAAAGCTGCAAGCTGTTTTGAGAAAAGCAAAATATCAAAGTCCTTATAAGCGTGATATAAGAAAAATAATCTAACAAGTTTACTTTGAATTAAGATCTCTGTTTATAAATACCATCTCAAATGCATGTTGAATAACTAAGGTAAATGAGTTGCTAAATGACAGATTACCTGCAGACCATTGCATAATCCAAAAATGTCTTTGCACAAGAGCTCCTTCTGTATTTCATCCACTTTAGTGCCAGCCAAAAACCACACTAAGAGATAATTTAATAATGAATATAATGCCTCACCCCACTAAACAGATTTCACTCTCATTAAACAGGGGCTAACAGCTCACAAAGACACCAAATTTTTCAGAGAATTAATAAAAGTCATATTAACTTCCAGTCACGTCTTTATACTTACATCCTCTTCCTTGGTCAGATCAAATTCCCGAGAGCTATCTTTGAATAAAGCCACATGGTGGGGACCTTCACTAAGGGTTACCTAAATGAGAAAGTATGGTGAATCTAACAGAGAGAAACATGAGACGTAGATAGCATATGTACACTTCCCACTGCATACAGACTACTGTATATAATGTTTATTCAGCACGGTACTACTTACAGCAGAAACTACTACTCTGATTGTATATATGGATCATATATAGGTCTGAAACAGTTTTGTCATTGACTGCATCAACTCACTTGCTTAGAAGGCATGTTATAAATTAGTGTTTATATATATTTCAGTTAATGACATAATCAGAGGGAGAAGAATATGGCAAATGCTGATTCAGAGATTGTATTTCTTACCTTCACAGGGGAACGTGTCATCATCTCCCCAGACCCTCGAGGGAATATGCGGGCTTGGGCAATCATTTCTAACACACTGGTTTTTCCTGCACTTTGATCTCCAACAACCACCACCTTAA
>NW_009930368.1:0-19546 GCF_000696875.1 Nestor notabilis | reverse complement strand
CATGGGCCGTCAGCAGGACAATGTGGAAGCTTAGACAAAAGCTGACTAAAAAGATGTTAATCTGTAACAACACTGGCTGTATGATATTTGACAATAAATGTACTGGTTTAAACATTGAACCCTTGAAAAAATACTAACTTTTAGTCATGCAAAATCTTGATTTGCTCTTATGACAGCAGTCTACAAAGCAACTTACAGGCCTAACCTTCCAGGCCATCTAATGAAGAGAGGAAGGGCTTGCTGTTCTCGTGACAGGCATTTCTTCTTTTTGTACAAAATTCTTTCAGCAGGTGAAACACTGAAGACTACTCATCCACTTTCACCTGGGGAATGCTGAATTCTGATGTAGTTGCTGTCATTTAACCATCTTATTGAAGCCACCATTGCTACAGGTGGTTGTGCAAGCAGGAAGCATTCCTGGCTCTCTCTTACACCAACAGTGGGGCTATCCAAACTCCTTCTCACACTCACCCCTCCAACAGCAGGAGGGGTGGGGACGTTTACCCTACTGTGGGGAGGTTAGCCAGGCACCTTGCCTCCTCAGCACCATGTGTGGGAAACAACAGTCATTTTACAATGCTGAGAAGGCTGAGGTGCCTGGTCTGAAACCATTTAAAAATAAAAGCTAAGCACAGCAGCAGTATCTGTATCTAGATAGGTTTTTATCTATGAGGCAAGACAGACTTAGAATAATTATATTGGTTATTCTCAAAATTCTCTTGTTGCATTTAAAATTGAGAGTCTGTCTGAAGTTACAAGAAAATAGCCTGGCACTAGGTCTGGATTATAATCATTATATTCAACTATAAGACTGGTGCTTAACCAAAAAAACTTGAATTTTTTATCTACTTACTCGAGGTAGATGATCTTGAGTGTTGTAACTGGCATCGTAATCAGACAGAATGTCAAGTACTTCAGAATACATATCAATCAAAGATTTCTTAAAAAAAAAAAAATGAAAACAGAAAAAGTACAGAAAACACAGCCAATTAACAGAACAAAGACTTCATCTGTATATTCTATAAACTCATCTGTAAAAGTGCATTTATTCTCTCCTGATGGCTCGAAACCTAAACTGTCTATACTGCAGAGGAGATCTCTGTTTTATGAAGTACAATACCAAGCAAAGTCACCCCTTGTCTTCCCTGGATGAAAATACTGCAGATTCATCATGCTGAATAAGCAAAATGAGAGCTCTTACGTACAGTGTAACAGAACAAAACCACTCAGACTTCAGTTTCCAAATTAGAAAACTAAATTGAGTTTCTTCCATTAAACATCTAGACTTGCATTTTCAGCTTGAACAGTAAGCATTAATAAGGGTATAAAGCTACCAATCTCATTCTGTACAAACAAGAACACTTTATCTTCCAGTTCCCAAAAGAAAGAGGAAGATCCATACTGGTCAGTGATGCAGACTAAGGCAGAAAGCATCCATTTTTAAAATGCTCAGGATGCTGGCAGACAAAAGCAAAAGAATACTTAGTTCGATCCCCCTGGATTTATACAGGGCTGTTAAAAGATGTTTCCTAATCCTGTAACTATATTTCTACTAAACTCAGCAAGACCTATGCCAAAAGACTGCGTGTGTGAGAAGAGTTGGAAGTATATCTGTTAGCAAATACAGTGAAAAATCTAATCTACATCAAAAATCTAATCCACATTTCCCACTCACTTAGGTAAGTTATTTCGTTAGATGTAGTAACCCCATTGTGCTCTTCAACTGAAGCCATTTCCAATAGTTAAAGAAAGTATAGAAGTCTTAAGATGTCAAAAAATTAGCAAAGATATATAATAAATGTTAAAAGTTCATCTATGAATTAACTACAGTTTAGAATAGCATCATGAAAAATGTGGCATAATTATATTTCAATGGTGATTTGTGACTCATAAGTACCTTTAACTTCCTCTGATGAATTCCCTTGTCATCTCTTTGCAGTACCAATTTTCTTAGTTCTTTGTTCTCCTTCTCTAACCGCTCGAGCATTCTTTGGTATTTGAGCTACAAAACAGTGGTACAAATATATTCTTGTCATTACAGAAACACTACACTCACATGAGCAAGTCCTTCAGGCAAGTCTTTCAAAGATACAGAAACCTTTGTCATCACTACAGTTTATTAAAAATACAGGACCATTAAGGGAAGAATGTTAGGCTTTCTTCCAGCAACACAACACCTTTGCTTAAAAAGTTTTAGTAAAACCACAGTGTTCAAATTTAGGGATACATAAATCAATCTTTAACCATCTTAAACAAGCACCATTTTCAAAGGAGCTACACATCTGCAGTTGCATCTGACAAATTAGTGTCAGTGGGAACTGGCTGTTCAATCAAGAAGATTGTGGGGCTTCGGTTTGAATTTGCAAGCTTAGTTTAGACCCTTTCTTTACTATATATATCTCTGAAGATGAGACATTAATATAGTTCCAATACCTACTCTGAAAACTGTTTTCTATGCTGTAGCAATGCATTTGGCCTGAGTGTACTTTCTAAAACACATTAACTTTCAAGCTGCTATTAAAAAAAAAAAAAAAAAAAGCTTTCAAAAATAAATATATAAAAAGGTTAACAATATCAAAAAATCCTAACAATACCTGTCATTACTGTTCAAATTTTCCACGTTTTGATTTATTTAAAAGGACATCACTCTGAACAGCACCATCCTCTTTAGCTTCTTAAAGGGATTAAATGTCCTCTTAAATCCCAGAGGGCAGAGAAAAAGCTTTTAAACTGCCCACATCAATTTTCATGCTAAACAGTCCAATCATAGAAACAGCTGTAATTGAAAGAACTGCTCACTGCTTCACAATACAGATATTCGTTAGATTTTCATGGCTTATACATTCTAGCACTGTATCTGCAATCATTTTTCTTGATGGAAGAAAACAAAAACAATACTTTGCTACCCCTGAATGCTACTGAATTTATCATCCCACATATCCTATATGATGTCTATTTTTCCACTTGGACCTCCAATGTTGGGTCAGCAAATGCACTTAAAAGCTTCTTTACTGGAAATAACATTTCCTAAGATTAAGGGGCTAAAATATAACTCCTTAATAAGTAAACTCATGTCCTTTCTGCAACAAATGTGCCATTTAAACATATAAACTATCACAGATATATTTAGTAGCACTGAAGTTATGAAAGAGAGCAGTAGAACGTTACAAGTACAATTAACATGCACAGCAACTTAAAAATTGGAATCTCAACACTGTATTTACATAACACTCTTGGGCTAACTTTACATTTCAGGAATATATAGCACTGAAGACAATGAAGGTATTTAGAAAAAGTATGATTACATATTTGCCCTATTCTTACACTCCCTCCTTGCATTCCGCCAGTCATTGCCAGAGAAAGAACAGACTGAACTGACCCTTGGTTTGTGTCAGCAGTCAACTCCATATTGATTAACTCAAAATTTGAAAAAAGCACTGCGTTTTTACCCGATCTCTTATATTTAGGTGTGCTCTTGTCTAGTAAGTCGCAGTCTGCTGCACATAAATCTCTTCTTAAGACATTAGTAACTCAGAAAAGTTACCTGAGTACGTAAAAGTTCTTCTTGAAGTTGATCAATCTTCTCTTTGTCAGAAACCTAAAAAGAAAAATAAAGGCTACTAACTCATTGTTTAGTTTAGCCACTGCAAGAAACCGAATCACAAACTGAAAGCTTCATTCCACATAAGAAAATTGACTTTAAAAGCAAATAAAATTATTCAAATTAGCATTTGAGATTTAATGCTGATGGGAAGTTCCATCTGCAACAGGAGGTTCGTATTAAAAAAAAAGTCTGAATTCCAATACATGCAAATGCAAAAATTAACCTTTCAAGGCTTAACACTAGAAAAATGAGCTTAGGAAAAAGCATAAATGTAGTAATGTCAGGCAACTAGAGCCAGTCTCAGTCAAATATTCTTAAAATAGGTTCACCAAGATGTGGTAAGTTGTTCAAAACTCCTTTAAATAACACAGAGGCAAAAGCATAAAAGGTGCAGTACAGTGTCATATGATGTAAATATTTACAAGCAACATAAAATCTGATGGTTGACTAATTAAATATTAAGTTTAGAAAATAATAATTTGAAATGACGATAGAGGTAAAAGCTTCAATATTTAAATAAAGCTCATGTGAGATTTACAACTCAAGTTAGCTTCATATCAGAAAAAGCGTATCATTTATCATGCAGAGGACAACTGTCATTTAGACACAAATCAATTTAGATACTATAATTTCACAGCAATTGTTACACATTAAACAAGAAAAAAATCCACAGTTATTCATAGTGATTGATATTATTTAGCTATTAAATCTGTAATACACAGGATTGTGTATTCATGAATACATGAAGAATTCACTTCATAGAAAGCAAACCAAGCTGACACTTGCATATGTATCAGTTATTTTCTCATTCACGAGCAAAAATAGGAAGTGCTGTAAACTGACTTCCTGTCCGTTTCTGTTAATTAGTTCAGTGATAGCAAAAGTGCATCAGAAACAGGGTTAGTTTAGCACACAGAAACTTGATGCATGCAGCCACAAGGTGGTATATGTAAAGAAGCATTTACATATAGACACACTTTAAACACCTCAGACATATAAGGGGAAGATAAAAATCAAAGGGCAAAGAGAATGGAGTGGAGAGTCAAAAGAAGCAAGAAAATAAAGGAAAAAATCGAGGAAAACAAAGTGTTCCCATGTGATGCAGATTTTCAAAGCAGGTCGCATTTTCCTGCTCTCTGCTCTTAAGCAAGCTGTTAAGAGCAAGCTCTCTGCTCTTAAGCTCGAAGTACTTTTGGGGCCTTGATGCATCTTTGAAGTACAGATTATAGACTCGTTACCTCTAACCACCTGAGTGCTTTTATGTACAATATACTTTTGTTAAATACCATAAGCAAAAATATTGCAGAGCTACATGTTGCAAGATCTGAAGTATTATCTAGAATTATCTAGCATTAGATGATTAATTCTAACAAGGACAATTAGACGAGTTCTTTCAAAAATAATAAACAGCTCTAGAATGATGTATATGCTCCAACATATGGTTCAGGTGTGCTTTGCATGTTAGTACATGCAGTAATTTGAACATGTAATTCATACTACTGCTAAAATTTTTTAAGTTGCCAATAAAAGCTGAACTATCAGAACACCCTGAAGTGCTAAATCATATGACTAATCTATGATTTCTGTTCACAAAAAATAAAATAATCAAATATCAAAATATCTCTATATAGGCACATCAATATTTGTTTCATTCAGTTTGGTTTGTACATCATGATTCCTCGTTCTTTCCCCATTGCCACCATAAAGACTCAACAAGATAAGAAAATTGTAGGGCCTTTTATTAATCAAGGGTTCCTGCACAGAGATGCAGATACCTCTTTACTAAGATTACCAGAAGCTCCTTAGGCACATTTTGCACAGTGGTTGCTTTCCAACAAACTTTATCACACATTGTATAAAATAACCATGTGTCTCTGAAAATTCAGTACCTCTGACACCACAGTTATTGGTTCTGTATATTTTCTAAACAGACTATAAAAATTCTAAATCGGTCATCTACAGAAAAACTACAATGATTTCCAGTAATACAAATTAAAGTATCAAGGCCCAGACAAATGCATGCAATAAGCAGCCATGCACAGTGCAGCTACAGAAAGCTAATCAATCATACTGCTAAATCTTTATCAAAAGGTTGGGGGGGAAAAAATGTCAAAAGGGAACAGTTACATTTTTGTTATTAATAACCTCTCCTGACTGTGAGATGGTTTTTACCATTATTTAATTTACAACTGAAGTAGATTTAATATTGAGTAATTAAATTAAAAATGGAAAACATGCAAGTAAATTGGGCAACTGAACTTCCAAGAACAGAAATGAAATGATCATGTTCTCTAGTAGACAGGCAAGCAAGCCAACTCAGTTAAAAAATAAATAAGGTTAGTTTATGCCCTGTCAAAACAACATGCGATGACTTATTTCAATGACAGTAACAATTTCTTCTTCCAAAGGCAATTTGAATCAATGATTGGAATCTTGAAGTTATAGTCTTATACCAAGATATTAAATAAAATAGTTTTTGAAGAAAACTGAAATATTTTTCAATTTTTTTCAAGTGAAATGATTAATGTGACAAACAAGACATATTCCTAGTCATTAGGCATGTATGCCGAACAGCACATTTGAATGCTAAATTAAAACTTCCTACTTTCAACACCCAGAAAACACAAAAAGTACCTGACTTGGAGGACATTTACAAAGATAGCCCTTACAGGTATGTCACAGCTTAGGAATTGTAGAATTAGTTGCAAGAAAGTACTAACAAGGTAGAACTCCACTCAGAGACCAAGCTCATTTTTCTCCAGATTGCATTTATCAGGCTGATAGATTTTTATGCATCAAATATCGTATTGCCTTTCCAGTAATTTTTACATCTTCATACATTTTATTATAAACTTGAAGCTGCTATTCCATACTTCCACTCCCTCAATGAACTGCGTACAATCTTTGTTATACAATGCCTAGATTCATAACTGAGGACAGAATACATCACTGCTCTTTTAAATCCAAACAGAATATTAAGTAAATAAATTTTACAAATGAAATGAGGAAAAATAGCCTTTTTTTTTGTTCTAAAAGGAAGATTAATAGTTTAGAGTGGCCAAGATTTGTAACTCTAAACCATAAAAAAAATAACATAGCAAGGAAGTAAAATATTTGAATTTATGAATGCTACTATAGTTTCAGAGGACTGATTTCCTTTTTTGTTGACAGACTACAAAGCATGACAATTGCAGCTATGCAACTATGTCTAAAAGTTTAATTCACATCTGTGTTTCTCTTTCTGTGGGAGTTATCTTCAGATGTACAGAAGATAAAGTTCTGTATGCAGTGCTCAATTCCAAAGTTATTGAAAAATATAAGTAATCAGAAAGATTTTCTGGGGGCATAGAAGCAGCCAAAGCAGCAATGTAGTTAAGAATTACAGGTTGTAACAGATCAGACAACTAAAATATCCCAATTTAGGAAGCTCTTCCAATTCATCTGAGTCATATAATAATGAAAAAAGTGATCAGAGCTTAAATTCAGTACAATTATATGCAGATGTTCAACAACTACAGCATATCAGTATAAACTGTTCTTTAAGAGGGAAAACAGAAAAAGGAATACCTTTGATAAATATACAATAGAGACTGTTACTAACAGCAGTATTTAACTGTCCATGCAAAAGTGCTTCTAAGAAGCTGCCGTAATTTTCAGGATGGTAACAGTACAAAGCAGGAAAAAATGTTCCCAGAAATACATTGCCTGTAAATAGCTGTACTTTTATAAAGACAGAGCTACTGTAAATAAGCAACAGTAGAGAAAACACTTAACATTTATTCACATACTTTTCTTCAATGCATTTTTAACACACGTACTTTAAATAACAGGTTTTATAGAGGTAGAGAACATACAAGTTCAAAGTGACACAAAGTACCTGTTCTGCTCTTAACACCTTGCTTTAAATACAACTTGGTTAAACTGAAACAGGACTATACATCTACAGTGAAGTTGGCTGTAAAAATTATTTGGACCCATGATTTAATTAGATTTTTCTAGCTCAAATGCAGGAGGCTGAAGTATGTGATTAGTGTGAATACAGTACATATAGTTTTCCTTAAGCCATCACCTTTCGCTTCTGCTGGGAAGAGCCCATGTTATATTGGCCAGCGGCTCTGCGTGCTTCCTCTTCGTGCTGCTGGATTTGTTGTTGTAACAGAATGAGTTCACCAAGCAGGCCCTGCCATGAGTTTACAATAAAAAGGAAAGGAAAAATTTGGGGTGTAAGGAGAATGAAGTTAAAACAAAGAGCATGACAAAGACAGATGAAAACCAGGTATGAATGGGTCAGTTCAAACAAAAGTGAAATTTTGTTAGCAAGATCTCTTGCTAGCCAGCTGGGTGTGGATATAGTCAGCAAAACCATGCATTTTGCAAATCCAGGTAGAACAAACCAATAAACATTTAGCTATATCTTATAAGTACATTCAACTAATTATATTTAACTAAGCAGCTGAATCTTAAAAAAAATAAATAAATAAAAATCAACTATCCAGATTTTAAGCTATTATCTGAGGTTTCAGAATTTTACTTCAATTATTCATACCAAAAGTTCTCAGCAATTTTTCACAACTTAACCACGCGTGTATTTAAATAATGTGTTTTGGATATTCTACACAAAGCTGTGCACAACAGTCAACAGGCTCAACTTCGCTGGTAACACAAAAGCTCATACTTAACTCTTATACCCAGCAATGCAGGCAGTTTATAGAAAGATGATTTTGCCTGCTACTTCACTTTCTCAAACTAGAAGCAAAGTAGTTTCTAGATCATAAAGAAAAAGTTCCCCCTCTACTTCTGTAACACTCCAGTTTAAATTCATGCTGTCATAATACTTCCTAATCATTCCAAAGTCCTTGCAACATAATGCTTACTCATTTACTTCAGCATTTCTATGAAGCTTAGCTCTCTTCTCCGTCCATACCAAATACTCTTGTAATGGTAAGCTGTCTTTCAAAATTGGTTTAGAGATACTATGCCAGCAGCTACTAGAACTTTACGTACAATTTATTTCAGAGAATGTAGACAAAAGTATTAATGAATTATTTACACAAAGCTATTTAAAAAAATATTACATCATCTTCTATGAAAACATTTGGGGAAACGAAAGGTTTCAAAAATGCACTTCAGGAATCAAAACAAACCCTGAAATAGAACTTTGGTGTAAGAATTCAAGACACCTGCCGTCAAGTTACACATTTGTTGCATGGAATACACAGGCATGTACACATAAGGATAAACAACACAGAGCATGGAAAAAAGAAGATAGACAATCAAATGAACAAATATAAACATCTGTTAAATAGTGATTTGTGTAATATTTCAAGAATAGAAAAATCTTCATATTTGTATTTCACTGAACCACTTTAAGATGTAATAAATTTCTATATTGCCAGACTAGTAAACACATAAGAGCTGTGCCAAAAACTCAGCCAAAAGATTTAATTTCTGTAAAGCAGCAAGGAGAGCTCATGGCTACATTCAGTATTAGAGAAGGAATAATAATCTTTTGCTATTTTGCACACACGGGAACTTTCAATATGACCTGAGAATAGTCCCTTTAAAAATCATGTTATGGGTCAAGAAAATACAAGAAAACACTCTGAACAAAGCCTGCCATGAAGGCCTTTTAGAATTTAAACAGGGACTGTAACAAATGTATGAAGTCACCGAATCTATTCAATGTGCAATTACTTCCTAAGGCATCTGCTCCATGTGAATCTTACTCCATAGTAAAGTATGAAAAGCCTTTTTCAAATATAGTTAGTCCAATTAATAAAATATTCAACTAAGAAATACATTAATTTAAGAGGCTTCTCAGTAACACTTTCTTCTTTGTATATATCAGTCAATAATCTTATTCCCTCTATTTTCTATTTCTTACTTTATAGGTTTGAATTTAAGAAAAAAAATAAAAAAAAATCAAGTAATATAAAGAACCTTAAATAGCACAGAACACACAACAACCAGGCTGGTATGAACCAGGACACAAACGAAAAAGTTTATAACTCTCTCACGGGGCACTACCACTGTTTCCTCCCCCAGAAAAGTAATCATTCCAGTGTAAAACCACATTTACTTTAAATAATTTTATCTAGACAAATAAATTAATGGGATTTCAAAATCCAAGTTGTTTACAATCATTATATTATTATTTTTGTTACCAAAGAAACAATGTAAAGAGAGTAACACTAGCTGACAAACAGAGTGGCATAAATCCTGAAAGTCATCAGAGAATCTGGGAGCACAATAAAGACAAAACAAGTACTGTTATTGTTACTGCACATGCTTAAACCCCTGCCCCGCCCCACCCCTGAAACAAACCAAACCCAACGAAAAACCCCCCAAAACGTAAAACAAAACAACACCACACAAAACCAAACCTACCTATAAATCCCACAACAAACCCCAAAACATTCTCTTATATTAAAAGTTAATAGGCTGTATTTCAGTTGAGTATGACTATCTCTTTAATTTAAAACTTTCTCATGACTAACGTATTTGTGTTGCATTTTCACAAGCAACCAAACCCATTCTTTTTGCATATGTTGACTCTTTCCACTTTTTTCCCCATCAGCTTCAGGGTGACTGCTCATAAGAAAAGCTACGCCACAATAAGTTCTTGCAGGAAAAATAATTAAATTTGGAGGGATGTAAAGGGGTGAAAATGATGAGGAAGGTAAGAGATCCGTTTTTAAGAATTTGAATAAATGTCACAATTTTATCCAGAGTACCTATGAAACTGGGAATGAAGTTGGAAATACAACAGTGCTATGAACAGAAAAAAGAAAATTATGGAAACTTTACTCCACAACATTCAAGAAAGAATGAAACAAATGAGAATGTTTAAAAAAAAAAAAAATCCGAGTCAAGCAATAGTCCTTCCTAAAAGTTTCTTTTTCACTCTCCAGCAGTAGCTGTAGTGACGAACTGCAGAATTACTGTGCTTCTTACACCGACTGAAGGTGACCCTGTGTTGGCTGAGTGAGGCCGTCTATGCACTGCCAAATTCTTCTCAACAGTGGATTCAGGTTCAAGGCATGAAACTTTATCAAAGTGCCAAAGGCAGAGAAAGGACTGTGTGGCTGGTTTTTAATTATTTATCTGGCCTCTAATTCCCAAATCAATACTCAAGTCACATTTTTCACACACACTTCATCACAGATAGATAGATAGATACAGTGGGTTTATGTATATATATTTTTATTGGGCTAAACTTTGGAATTTGTTTGTTTTAATAGGAAGCTGAAACTGTTGAGGAAATTGTTTTGGAGACAGACAATATTGCAAGATAATTTTCTAAGTTAACACTGCCATTTGAAGTGCAAGCCTGAACTAGTCCCACACATACAATAAAATACTTTACTACACTATAGCTTTTATAACTAGTCATTTTAATTTAATTATTTTTTAAAAATTGTGCCTTTTTATTGAATAAGAAATTATAAGATAAATACATCAGCTGGCAAGAAGCAGTACAGCCCGATTCAATGTCTGGGACAATGTCCACTCCTCAAGGTTACCTTCCCAACTTACTGGTTTCTCACTCATTCTACAGGAAGTTTTAGAGACCCATCTGAGGACCATGCCAAATAACAGTTCTGCAGAACATTCTTTCAAAGAGGAGGTCCTAGATTCCTTTACCAGTTACCTATCTTTTCCGCAATGAAACAAAGAAAACCAGCTTATCAGACACATTTAATTCCACGATACAGCACTTTATATACGCACAGAGTCACAATTCTTAAACTAGCATTAGTTAGCAGTGGAAAGCATTGAATGAAAAAAGGCCATCTAACCCATTGTCTTGAAAATAATAATTTTGCTTGCCAATAAACTAAGTGATTATGCTTTGTTAGGTGCTCATATGTGCCTTGTGTGAAATGTTATGACCAAAACTGATCATATTAATTAGCAAATCAACACTTCAAAGTGTAACACATGGGATATAATTGGAATAACAAAAATTAATACATCAGACTAAATTTTCTAAATCATACTGGCTTCCTGTGGGCTGGTATTTTCCATGCCGCAGCCAAAGTTTTCTTGGCAACATTCAAATGCAGTTGTCACTGCATCAAAACCAGACCGTAAGTATTAGTGAGATTACTGGTATTCAGCAAACATCTCAGTGAATTTAGTTATCAAAGACAACAAACTAAGATGGCCAGTTCTTCACAAATCAATAGTAAAGTAATTTTTATGTTTTAAACACTGAAACCTGTACTAAGCAATCACTCAGGAGAACATAATATATATAGAGACAGTTTACTGACAAAGGAGAAACAAAAAGCCAAGTTAATTCTTATCACTGTTCTAAAGGGAAAAAAGCAGTTACAACAAGTGAGCATTATATGGGTTTCACTATATAATTCCATGCAGAATTAATGTAGAATAAATGTATACATGCCTGCATATACAGAAATGTCTTTTATGTAAAAGCTTGAGTTATAGTTCATACACTTTCAGTTGCAAAAATAATTACAAATTCCCCAGTATATATTGTTTTTCAATTTGTAAAGAGAAATTTTAAAAATATACACAGGAAAAATGAAAGGCCTTTAAACGAAGAGCAACATTACAATTTAGGAATTTAATAGAAATAAGATCAATTAAAAAAACAAAATTAAACTTCACCTTCTTATCAAAATACAGTAACATGTTTTTCCAAAAGATAGTAACAAAAATGTGATATATGCTCTACATAACTAAAGAAAGTAAAAAAGACACACTGCTTTAAGAAACAGAAATTCTTTATTAAGGCAGAAATCCTTAAGTTAAGAATCATAACTGTGAAAGCGTCAACAACAAGGCTGCAAGCAGAGAAGCTTGAAAATAACTATAGAAGCCTAAACTAACTTCGATAATAAGATATAAACTCAAGTGCCACTGAGAACATGCCCTGAAGAATTGCACATGCACACAAAATAGCAATATTACAAACCAGTTTTCTTAAGAATGCAATTCCTAAAGATTTTTATGACTGCCTTTTATCTTACTTACACCAAAACATTTATCATTGTTCTTTTTCTATATTAAAACCAACAATGCATATGCAGGTCATTTTCAATGATAAATTCTATTTGAGCTGCTTCAAATAAACATCCCCAACTAGCTATTGAAGCACTTTAAAAAAGAATTATCTTTAGTCAAGACATTTTTAGTTTTGAAAGAGAGTAATTACCTTCTTGAACTGTTTGTCATTGTCATATCCCTGGTCAGTAGCTCTGAATGCTGTTTCCCCTGGAGAACCTAGGACATAATTACAGAAACTCATTATAATATGCAAAAGGTACTTAAAAATTCTCAAACTACACCTACTATAATATTGAAGTCTCAACCCCTATGTATTATTAATTCAATAATCTTTGAAGTTCCTATTAAAAAAAATAAAAATTCATCTTAAGAATCTGAAAAAGAAATTATTTTTAAAACTCGTGAAAATTTTATATCATGTTTGTGACTCAGATTAGTTACATCACAAGGCAGCTTCAGTTAGACTCTAAGTTCTGAAAACATTTCAAAATTAATTAGTTCTGGTAAACATGAAAGGATAATACAAATTCTCTTGGCATTACTGTAATGAGAAAAAAAATAAATTCTTTTTTACTGTAATGACACAGATTTTCAAAACAAGCTTCTGGAAAACGTCTGAAATAAAAAGCCTCTTCTAATGACTGTGACAGAGAAGCAACAACTATTAATTTATTTATTCTCACAGGGGAGGATCTAAGAATTTCTAAAACAGTTGGAAAGTATTTGTAAATCAATATTAAACTGCTGTAAATATTTGTGTTTACATTGATATTCACTCCTCTTAGTATAGTAGGGTTTTAAGTTTGCTCTAGAGAGGCAGGTTAAGGGCAGTAAAAAGGGCTTTTACACACCTAACAACAGAAGTAGATCAGAAGCTCCTATGACTTCACTAACCAAATTGTAACCTGTGAAAAATCAGCAGAAGAGGGGAAATAAAAATTATAAATACAAAACAAAATGCAAACAAAGATGAGGGATCTTTGTCTCATTTGGAGGACCACACAATTATAAATGGCAACTATGCCCATGGGAGTACGATACCAAATAATAGGTGACATCTCAGAACACCACTCAGTAACACCACAATTTTAAACAGCCGAAATATATAGGAGATCGTAATCTACTTGTCACACTGTTGAATTTGATCCCTACTTAGGTGCTTGCTGCATTTGTAAGCTTAATAAACTAGTTCCACCATTGACAGTATTTTAAGAAAATGAAAACACACTTCTTATGCACACTGATACGGAAATATTTTTGAAGACACTAAGAGCAGTGACTATAACAACTCACAGATATAATCTTCCACAAATACAGTAATTCTTCATCATTAAGGTATATAGGAATATATATTAAGGAATAATCTTGCTTTCTATTACAAGATGACTGGGTAAAGTTTTGAGTTGTGGTCATTAGTAAGTCAGAGAAGATGATTACATTTCTAAGGTACATTAGACATGTGTACAGACATTTCTAAAAAGCCCACCAATCAGAAATGTCTTATTGAAGTCCTCCAAAACCTAAAAGCCGTTAAGCCTACTACTGCCTGGATACACTGAATTAACAAACGATCCCCACATCCCCGTCTTTTGTGAAGGATTTAGAACTCCTATCTACTTTGAAACGTAGCCCCTGCCTAAGTTAAATCTTCAAGCAAGTCCTTCTGGAGCTGTTTCCAGATGGAAAATATCATTCAATCCAAAAGAACACCTTCGTCACAAATCTCTTATTTTACATACTTGTAAGGTTAAACACCATAATTCTTAATAATCCAGCTCTTTTCTCCTGTAACAGCTGTGGTAATGTTACCATCAGTGCCACTCTTACCTTCTCCAAATTCTAGCTGAACATGCCCAGCTTTTATGACTCACTGAAGCAATCTAGCTTTCAATCTGTTTCTTTAGAGTTGTACAAGAATTTTAATTTTCTAGTCAATTTCACATTTTCGTTCCCTTTATCTGCTACTAGAATTCTTGCTTTTAAAAATACATTACACTTACCTGTGTCCATAACACTTTCACAAGAGATACTCAAAGAAAAGTCATGCATTTTCAGGATCCACTTCCATTTAGTGTCTAAGGACATACCTGCAACCTCATCTTGTAACAGCTTATGTTTTCAAAATTAAAACTAAGCTCAAAAAATGTTCTCACCAGGAGAAAAAAATCCTTTCAGTGAAGCGAAGCTCTCTCCAATCTTGTCAAAATCAGGCAGAAGTTTGGCAAGGTCATCTGTATCAGGAAGGGCTTTGATAAGTTTTTCTAGGAAAACAGTACAACAGTTAATGAGTAGGGTTTTTTCTCTACTATTTCTGAGAAGAAAAATGGTTTATGGCATAAAACCTAGCTGATTTTAAATTTATTTCTTTTTTAAGTAAAGAATTAAGAAGTTTCTTTCCACATGCACCTCCCCCCATTAGTGTTGGGAAAGATTACCAGATCCAAAAAAACAGTTGCTTTTTTAGACTTTGAACTTCCTGGTAAGTTGGCTGCCTCAGTTATTTTAAAATTGCCTAAAACTTATTGCTGCATTTCACCACCATATTCCATGTTATTCTCTCACACATTTTGTAGAGGATGTTTTAAAATTACACAAAACTGTAACTAAGCTCACCTCTTGTGATTTTAGAAAAGCTTATTTTTTAATTTCATAAGCTGACTTTGTAATACTTAAAAAAACCCAAACCTTATTAGCTTAAAAGTACTGTAAAAATGTAGTGTCCTCTAGCAATAAAACCAAGAAAATATTTGTCAGTTATTCAATATCTGCATTTTTCTTTGCAATGCTCACACATGAAGTAAAATCTTACACTTTTTTCTAAAAGACCACCACCTTACGACCCTGCATATATAAGTAACTCAGTGCTTGTTTTTTAGATTTCTATCTTTCACCTGAAAATATGAAAAAACCTACTGTAACTAGAAGGTTCAGGAGAAGTCTGTATTTTCAATTTTCTTTTCTCCTGCATCTTCAAGATAATTTTGTAGATAGGTAGGTTCACTACTGTGCATTTTCAATTGGTCTTTTATGCATACATATCTTTTACTTATCTATTTATAACTTGTGTCATTTTCATAGAAAGAATGAACTTCACGCATACTACCCAAACCTGTGTAAGTCCCCTTGATCATGTTCCAACTCTTCTTTCAATACTGGGATTATATGGCCCTATGAGAGGACCAAGAACATTCTCAAATAAAAGGGAGAATTATGGATTATCAATGCTAAACAATGCTTAATTTCCTCCTACAAATGCACTACCACAAATACCTTGGTAAGATACACACCAA
Organism: Nestor notabilis; assembly: GCF_000696875.1. NCBI lineage: Eukaryota > Metazoa > Chordata > Aves > Psittaciformes > Psittacidae > Nestor > Nestor notabilis. Next base: position 3,616 of record NW_009930368.1, on the reverse strand, counting down.
GCTCTAACAATACAAGTTCACTCAAATTACAGCTATAAGGATACTATTGGAGAGAGGATCTGAAGACCTACACCCTTAAGTTTTACATCTGCTAGTTTTCATACAAAGTAACATTTTAGCTTTTGTGATACCAAAGTCAATATGTTCATCAAGCTCCCAAATGAAGTCAGGAACAATCCACTTATATTCATCGAGATCTGGCATCATGTCCTTCCACTGATCATATGTCTAATACAAAAAAGGAAAAAGAATATAGTAGAAATAGAAAAATAAATGTATAGAGAAGCATGTAAGTCTACTGAAAAGCAATACCTACATATATAACATCCTAACCCACTATTTTCAGCTATGAATAATACTACTTGGATCTTTTAAAATCTATACTAGTTCTCTATACAACATTTAATATTTTTAATATTCTCCAAATTCACTCATCTTTATTGTCATTAGTTAGCCAAACAATGATATCTTGCATTTTTGGGTATATACCTAGAACTATTGTTTTGAAGCATATAATCACAACAAAGATAAAATGCATAAAATAGCTTCCACAGATAAATACCTTCTTAGCTGTATAACCACCACCTACAGCAGATCCTAATATAAGATAGCGAACTTTGAGAAGCCTTGATGCTAGTCTAGCTAGCCAAAAGTTCCTGTGGAACTGGTATCCATGTTTTCCATTTAAAAGTTTTGTTTTGCGTAGGGACAGACGATTAAGAGAAGAGAACAGCTGAATGGATATCCTTAACGGAGGTCTTTGAAATTTTGAACTTGGATAGTAGAGATGATGTATACTTCGGGAAACAAGATGCAAGTTTTGAAGTGGTGATTTTCTTTTTATTCCATAGCTGCTATTTGCTAGACTCCGGCAAATGACACTAGAAGAAAGAAACAAAAACTCTTAAGTAACAGATTTCCTCAAAACACCATTAACTCAATAACCTCTTTAGAAGCAATCCACATTACATTTTAGCTGGTTACAGATAAATCAGAGCATCATTATGAATGTACAACTTCCAGCTACTATTGGTATGCTACCAGGAAAACAAAAGCCAGCAAACATCGTTAATGGGTATAGCATTTCTAGTGATTACAGAAATAAAACCTTAAATATCACTTACAAAGTCTGTTATAAATTAAATTTAACTTCCACACTGAACTAAGGCAATTAACATGCCTGTGGTAAAACATAACTTGTACAAATAGCAGCTAAGAGTCCACAGAAGACTATGACCAACTTGCAACATAAAACAAAACTTGACATTTTGGCCTATCTTATTCAAACAAACTTCTAGAGAACACTAATTTTGTACAGAATTCTCAAACCTCAAAAAAACAATACACAGAAAAAATTCCTTTGCAAAATACATTTGTTCTTTTTTGACAAAGCAGATTCCCCTTTGGAGTTGAAGCATTTATTTAATGACATCTTTCAGTTCCTTTCACTACTGCCCAGAGACATGGATACTCCATCCCTGGAAGTGTTCAAGGCCAGCTTTGATGGGGCTTTGAGCAACCTGGTCTAGCAGAACGTTGCTCAATGCAAAATATGAGTGAAGTTACAGTTCCTGAAAACAATGCTTGTCCCTTGATGTGTTTTTCAGGATTTTTCAATATTATCAAGTGCATTTACTTAGAAAGGGGTCAAATATAAAAAAGAAAGTGCTTCACACCATAGAGAAAGCACATTATTTATTCAGGAATCCCAAATCATTTAAAATTAACAGATCTTAAAGAGAATATTAGAATCATATGAAATGGAAAATATTACAGGATTTTCTAATAACATGCTCTATAATCTATACAGTTCTTTGCCTTGAGATTTTCTAGAGATGACGTTGTCTGTGACATGCATATTCTTAATGTCCAAAGAAGTGGAAGGCTTATAAAAGCACTTTTAAGCCAGAAATTGAGCTTTTGGAAGATAAGCTAAAAATCAGGATCATGTAAATTAAGATACTTTCCTCTCTTCAAAGACCAATTCTGCCAATGATCTACGTTTAGAAATTTCCCTTAGTGTAATTGAAAGCTTAAAAAAGGGAACTCTCCTCTGACAGTTATGAAAGTCCTTGTTCGTAAAAGTCACTGTGATTTTGAAGGGTATCCTCTTGCTGCTATATTACAGTATCTAGAAGGCTGTGCTCTTGCAATAACAAATCAGTATCTAGAAAGAGGATAATAAGCAGGAACAGAATAATCCCTAAAGTAGTAACAAGTTCCTCCTTTTTGACATGGAACAACAAGAGCCTGAGAAATTAACCAGAGAGTATCAATACAGAAGTGGCTATGTAACATTAAAAAAAACCACCAAAAAACCAAACAGTGCCTCCACACTGTTTTGTTTCCCACTTTTGAAAAGGTTTTTAAAATCAGGGCATGGTAAGCCTGTAAGAAGCAAGCTGATGACTGGGATGTTATTTCTTTTCTTTTGCAGTCACCACTGTTACATAGACATTTAACATTTTCAGCAGAGACCAAATAGTAGCATATACAATGGCAGCCACTTATTAGTCTCACCTAGGTTAAAAGCATTTGTACTATGGTGTTTCTTCTCTAAGACTGTTCTTTTAAAATAAATTGTGTTTTACAGCATTCATCCTCCAAGTTTAAACTGAAGGACAAACTGAGTTCTATAACAAATTGTCATTGCAAGAATTTGATCCACAAATGTCTTTTGAGTGCTATCACATATGTCAAACCCTACCTGCACACGTAAGACAATATAATTCATTAAGAAAACCCACTACATCATTATACCAAAACTTCTGCTGCTAAAAACTTCTCATGAACACCAACCAAAAAAACCACATTCAGATCTTCACTGAAAAGCGCAGTTACATTGAAGAGGGTGTCAAACAATGCTGTTAAATATTTCATGAGTTCCAAATGTAAAGCCTCTGGAAAGCTGTTTTTAACAACCGTAACAAAACTTAGCCTTCCAGACATCAGTAGCCCTGCTGTCAGAATCTGCCTGACTTTACAGGCCTGCAACCTGACTACTCTTGCATTGCACTAAGATTACAGATGCCTTGTAAAACAAGAAAAAGCAGGCTTTTACTATTGATAACCAAACATTCCACCTGTAGGCCATACCTAATATTTTACACACACTGCCCAAGAAATCCCCACCTCAGCTGGAACAATTTTTTTTTTTTTTTTAAGATAAGATATATACACTTTTAAAAGTTATGTCTATTAGTTATGACTGCAAAGCAGTCTTTCAAACGTAACCCAGCAAAAAGCACCCTGGTGCTTTCTTTCTCATTCAGTACTAGACAACACTTATTTTTGTACTGCTGCTCCCAAATCTGCCAGAACATTGTGAGATGACCAGCCATTCAGTTTCACTGCTCCTGTCTAGAATCGCGTAGAAGAATGAAGAAAAACAAGAGGAATGTAGAGTAGCTGCTGGGGAAGACCAACATTTGGACACGGAGGTGACCCTAACTCCTTAGGGCAGGAATGTGGGAGACGCAGCTCCCTTCCACATCGCACCCGAGGTTCCCGGGGAGATGAAAGATGGGGAATTTCCCCGCCCGAGGGTAGCAGGACTCAAGCTCACCCCTGCGACAAAAACACACACCCCACCACCACCACCTCGCACCCCGACCCG